>NC_053393.1:523280752-523329293 GCF_905171765.1 Bufo bufo
TCAGGTCCATAAATATTGGGACATTGACACAATTCTAACATTTTTGGCTCTATACACCACCACAATGGATTTAAAATGAAACAAATGATGTGCTTTAACTGCAGACTGTCAGCTTTAATTTGAGGGTATTTACATCCAAATCAGGTGAACGGTGTAGGAATTACATCAGTTTGCATATGTGCCTCCCACTTGTTAAGGAACCAAAAGTAATGGGCCAGAATAATAATCGTAAAGCAAACTTTCACTTTTTAATACTTGGTTGCAAATCCTTTGCAGTCAATTAGAGCCTGAAGTCTGGAATGCATAGACATCACCAGACGCTGGGTTTCATCCCTGGTGATGCTCTGCCAGGCCTCTACTGCAACTGTCTTCAGTTCCTGCTTGTTCTTGGGGCATTTTCCCTTCAGTTTTGTTTTCAGCAAGTTAAATACATGCTCAATCGGATTCAGGTCAGGTGATTGACTTGGCCATTGCATAACATTCCACTTCTTTCCATTAAAAAAACTCTTTGGTTGCTTTTGCAGTATGCTTTGGGTCATTGTCCATCTGCACTGTGAAGCGCCGTTCAATGAGTTCTGAAGCATTTGGCTGAATATGAGCAGATAATATTGCCCAAAACACTTCAGAATTCATCCTGCTGCTTTTGTCAGCAGTCACATCATCTATAAATAGAAGAGAACTAGTTCCATTGGCAGCCATACATGCCCACGCCATGACAGTACCACCACCATGCTTCAATGATGAGGTGGTATGCTTAGGATCATGTTCCTTTCCTTCTCCATACTCTTCTCTTCCCATCACTCTGGTACAAGTTGATCTTGGTCTCATCTGTCCATAGGATGTTGTTCCAGAACTGTGAAGGCTTTTTTAGATGTCTTTTGGCAAACTCAAATCTGGCCTTCCTGTTTTTGAGGCTCACCAATGGTTTACATCTTGTGGTGAACCGTCTGTATTCACTCTGGTGAAGTCTTCTCTTGATTGTTGACTTTGACACACATACACCTACCTCCTGGAGAGTGTTCTTGATCTGGCCAACTGTTGTGAAGGGTGTTTTCTTCACCAGGGAAAGAATTCTTCGGTCATCCACCACAGTTGTTTTCCATGGTCTTTCGGGTCTTTTGGTGTTGCTGAGCTCACCGATGTGTTCCTTCTTTTTAAGACTGTTCCACACAGTTGTTTTGGCCATGCCTAATGTTTTTGCTATCTCTCTGATGGGTTTGTTTTGTTTTTTCAGCCTAATGATGGCTTGCTTCACTGATAGTGACAGCTCTTTGGATCTCATCTTGAGAGTTGACAGCAACAGATTCCAAATGCAAATAGCACACTTGAAATGAACTCTGGACCTTTTATCTGCTCATTGTAATTGGGATAATGAGGGAATAACAAACACCTGGCTATGGAACAGCTGAGAATCCAATTGTCCCATTACTTTTGGTTCCTTAACAAGTGGGAGGCACATATGCAAACTGTTGTAATTCCTACACCGTTCACCTGATTTGTATGTAAATACCCTCAAACTAAAGCTGACAGTCTGCAGTTAAAGCACATCTAGTTAGTTTCATTTCAAATCCATTGTGGTGGTGTATAGAGCCAAAAATGGCACAATTCGGTTAATGTCCCAATATTTATGGACCTGACTGTAAAAACGGTGCCAAAACAGCAATTTTTTGTCAAATTTTCCATTTTAATACGTTTTTTTCCAGTAACAAAGCAAGGGTTAACAGCCAAACAAAACTTAATATTTATTACCCTGATTCTGCAGTTTACAGAAACACCCCATATGTGGTTGTAAACTGCTGTATGACCAAACGGCAGGGCGCAGAAGGAAAGGAACGCCGTATGGTTTCTGGAAGGCAGATTTTGATGGCCTTTTTTTTACACCATGTCCCATTTGAAGCCCCCCTGATGCACCCCTAGAGTAGAAACTCAATAAAAGCGACCCCATCTAAGAAACTACATCCCTCAAGGTATTCAAAACTGATTTTATAAACTTTATTAACCCTTTAAGTGTTCCTCAACAGTTTATGGCAAACGGAGATGAAATTTCAGAATTTCTATTTTTGGTTACCTTGCCTCACAAAAATGTAATATAGAGCAACCAAAAATCATATGTACCCTGAAAATAGTCCCAACAAAACTGCCACCTTATCCCGTAGTTTCCAAAATGGAGTCACTTTTATGGAGTTTCTACTCTAGGGGTGCATCAGGGGGGCTTCAAATGGGACATGGTGTAAATAAACCAGTCCAGCAAAATCTGCCTTCCAAAAACCACACGGCGCACCTTTCCCTCTACGCCCTACTGTGTGCCCGTACAGTAGTTTACGGCCACACATGGGGTGTTTCTGCAAACTACAGAACTGGGGCAATAAAAATAGAAATTTGTTTGGCTGTTAACCCTTGCTTTGTTACTGGAAAAAATGGATTAAAATGGAAAATTTGCCAAACAATTGCTGTTTTGGCACCGTTTTTATTTTATTTTTTTGACCGTGTTCATCTGAGGGGTTATATCATGGGGTATTTTTATAGAGCAGATTCTTATGGACGCGGCGATACCTAATATGTCTTAATTTTTTTATTTATGTTTTACACTATATTATCTTTTTATAAACAAAAAAAAAAAAATTTTAGTATCTCCATAGTCTAAGAGTAATTTTTTTTTTAGTTCTTAGCCGATTATCTTAGGTAGGGGCTCATTTTTTTGCGGGATGAGAGGTCGGTATTATTGGCACTATTTTGGGGGGCATATGACTTTTTGATCGCTTGCTATTACAATTTTTGTGATGTAAGGTGACAAAAAAACTTTTTTTGCACCGTTTTTTTTTTTGTTTTTTTTACCGTGTTCATCTGAAAGGTTAAGTCATGAGGTATTTTTATAGAGCAGATTCTTACGGACGCGGCGATACCTAATATGTCTACTTTTTTTATTTATTTTAGTTTTACAATTTTTATTTTATTTTATGTTTTTTTGTTTTAGTGTCTCAAGTCTGAGAACCATAGTTTTTTATCCGATTGTCAGTGGCTAAATTGGGGAAGGGGAACATAAATTTAGTACTCCATGGAAGTGTGGTACTCGCTGAAACAACCAATAATGCAGAGGCCCGGATGATCGGGGCACGTGTCACACTGAGTAGTGGTTTCCTTCCGTATCCCCCTCCTGTGACACACTCTGCACCTTTTTTGGGTCCGTCCCTTCTTTCCAGTATGGGGGACCACACCTGGAAAGTGTTGGCTAGGGACGATCTGGGCGCCTCCAGTTCCCGAGGTACTCCGGCCTGCTCTTTCCCGGTCAGAAAAGATCAGGTCCTTGAGGACTGCTTCATAGAACTGAAGGAATTTCCCTGTGTTGCCAGCGCTTCGAGACAGCACAAAAGAGTTGTATAAGGCAACCTGCACCAAGTAGACTGCAACTTTTTTGTACCATGCCCGGGTTTTGCGCATGGCGTTATGTGGCTTGAGGACTTGATCAGGGAGATCAACTCCTCCCATATACCGATTGTAGTCGACGATGTAATCGGGCTTGAGGACCGTTGCCGCGGTATCTCGCACAGGTACAGGGGTGATGCCGTTACCGTGAATTGTTGACAGTACAAGGACATCCCTCTTGTCCTTATACCTGACCAGCAACAGGTTTCCACTGGTAAGAGCACGGGTCGCACCTCTGGGGATAGGTCCCTGGGGGGGTGGGTAGGGAGGCTTTGTTGATTTTCCCGCACGGTCCCACAAGCGGACGTGGATCTGTCGGCGAGGGACTGGAACAAGAGGATACTAGTATAAAAGTTATCCACGTACAGGTGGTAACCCTTATCTAGCAGTGGGTGCATAAGGTCCCGCACAAGTTTTCCGCTAACACCCAGAGTGGGGGGACATTCTGGGGGTTGAATACAGGAATCTCGCTCCTCGTATACGCGAAACTTGTAAGTGTACCCTGAGGTACTCTCACAAAGTTTGGACAGATTCACGCCATACCTCGCCTGCTTAGAGGGAACATACTGGCGGAAAATGAGTCTTCCCTTGAAAGCAATGAAAGACTCATCAACCGCGGCCTCCCTTCCAGGTACATAGGCCTGCAAAATTTAGCCCCGAAGTGATCGATGACCGGCCTGATTTTGTACAGGCGGTCATAGGCAGGATCACCTTGTGGGGGACATGCTGCATTATCTGCATAATGTAGGCATTTCTGGATGGCCTCAAACCGGGAGCGTGTCATGGCCATACAGTAGAGTGGGGTCTTTTAGAGGACGTCCCCACTCCAGTAATGCCTGACACTAGGTTTCTTGACTAGGTCCATGTGCAGCACAAGGCCCCAAAACGTCCTCATCTCGGCTGCACTGACCGGAGTCCAGCCACCGGGCCTAGCTAAAAAGGAGCCTGGGTGTTGAGCGACGAACTGTTGGGCGTACAGGTTCGTCTGCTTCACCATCAGATTCAAAAAGTGGTCACTGAAAAAAAGACTAAAGTAGTCGTATTCAGTGAATCCCACTGTGGAAACCTGGATTCCTGGTTGGCCTACAAAATCAGGAATCACGGGCTAAAAACGCTCTGGGGTATACCAGACAAGGTCACTGGTAGGGGGCTCCGGTGGACTTAACTGGTGGGCCGGAAAACTAGTACGAGCCCCAGAGCTGCTCATACTAGTGTGGGCCACAGGGTCCCTAGCATGGCGGTCCCCTTGGTCCGCCTGGCGGCGTCTCCGCCGCCTTGGGTGCTCATCATCATCGCTAGATGATGAGCAGGACGCGGATGACAAAAGGAAAGTGGGATCATCCTCGTCCTCACTGGGGCTCTCGGACTCGGAGGCAAGCTGGGCATATGCCTCCTCAGCCGAGAACATCCGGCGGGCCATAGGGGAGTGTGTGTGTGCGTGATAAACTTTATTTGGTGTGTGTGTGGGGGCACGGGTGTTCGCGAACTTACCCTAAACCTAACAGACAAAAAAAATAAAAAAAATAAAATAAAAAAAGGCCAAAAAAAGTGAAAAATTTAAAATTCTAATTCGCTGATCAACCGTCCGAAGTAAGTCAACGGTGGGGTGTGCAATGCGCTAAGAGTGCCGGCCACAGTCAGCGTACGCATAAAAAAAATTAAATAAATGCTTGCGCCCCAAAAAAAAAGTTGTGGTGGGAGGGGGGCAAGCTGCAGCACACCTGGGGGTCTCGGGTCAGGGTTAAAAACATGGGTGGAAAGGGGGCGGGGTTTCAGCAAATCATGCGCGCAATATTTAGGAAACCAAAGCGGAGCAAACGTTCATTTTTGCAGCACAAACGCATGGTGTATTTCTTTTTGAAATTTAAAAACATGGGGTGGAAAGTGGGCGGGGTTTCAGCAAATCAAGCGCGCAATATCTCGGAAACCAAAGCGGCGCGAACGTTCATTTTTGCGACACAAACCAGCAAAAACACAGCACAAACAAATTGTGTATTTCTTTTTGACATTTGAGAACATGGGGTGGAAAATCGGCGGGGCTTCATAAAAATCTAACGCGCAATATCTCAGGAACCGAACCGGCACAAATGTTCATTTTTGCGGCACAAACCAGCACAAACGCAGCACAAATGATGGTCTATTTATTTTTTTAAATTTAAGAACATGGGGTGCCATCTTCACACAGGTTTAAAGATGGTGTCCAAGTAAAAAAAAAAAAAAACTCCACTCCAGTCTGCTGCTTAGGTCATCAGTATCTGATCGGTAGAGGTCCAACACCCAGGACCCCCGCCGATCAGCTGTTCGAGAAGTCAGCGACACTCCTCCACGTGGCTTAGGAGCAGCTCAGCCCCATTCAAGTGAATGGGGCTGAACTGCAATACCAAGAACAGCCACTATACAATGTATGGCGCTGTGCTTGGTGAGCAGGGAGAAGGCAGCCCTTACCTGTCTGATACAAATGCGATCAGCGGGAGCAGGCAGTTCCGAGAACAGCCCGATTAAGGCCCCCGGCGGCTGTTCTCGGAACTGCCTGCTCCCGGTGACCGCATTTGATTTCAGACCGGCTCGCTCACAGGCACAGGTAAGGGCTTACCTGTGCCTCGTCGGACTTGTGAGAAAAGAAGGCAGCCCGCATGTGTTTGCGGGCGAACAATGTGAACTGGCCATCACTGCTCACAGGATCACTGCTACCTTCTCAAACAGCTGATCGGCGGGGGTCCCAGATGTTGGACCCCACACTGTTCAGGTACTGATTACCTATCCAGAGAATAGGTCATAAGTAAAAAAGAAAAATCTGAAAACCCTTTTAACCATGCACTGGTCCCTTAAGAGATGTTCCAGAGCAAAGCGGCACAATGCAGGGAAACAGTGGCGGACAGGAGGAAGACACTGGGCACGAGAGGGGATAAATCGGGAGGCCGTGATAGCAGTCAGCACAGCAAATAACAATGCGATTGCCAACTGCATTGCTTGCCAGCTGTAAAACCTCTGCTGTGTCTGCCAAGTGATTCCTGTCAGTCCTGCTCAGTAAACAACGATCTCCTGAATGATAGCATCCAGGTAGGTAAAACTTCTTTGGAATCCTCTGCCATATATGAGTGTGGCCTAAAGTAAATTTTTCATTTAGTTACAGTTTAAGGCTCCATTCACACGTCCCCAAAGTGTTTTGCGGATCCACGGAGCCGCAAAACACGGAAAGCGGCAATGTGTGTTCCGCATTTTGCGGACCGCACATTGCCGGTACTAATAGAATATGCCTGTTCTTGTCCGCCATTGCGGACAAGAATAGGACATGTTCTATTTTTTTGCGGAACGGAAGTGCAGACCCGGAAGTGCGGGTCCGCAATTCTGTGTCCGGGCACCACGATGTGCTGCCCCATAGAAATGAATGGGTCCGCAATTCCGTTCCGCAAAATGCGGAACGGAATTGCGGACGCGTGAATGGAGCCTTAAGGGGTTGCACCACTAATAATATTTTATATTATTCAAATCAAACTTCCAAAATTTAGAACCGATTCATTCTGTTACCCGTAATGTTGTGCTCACAGGAAGTTCTGTCTGCTCTATCAGAGACTGCCTCTCCATGCTCCACAGACTTGTTAGGCCCCTTTCACACGGGCGTGAGGTGAACGCATTGCACCCGCACTGAATACCGACCCATTCATTTCTATGGGGCCGTTCACATGAGCGGTGATTTTCACGCATCACTTGTGCGTTGCTTGAAAATCGCAGCATGCTCTATAGTCTGCGTTTTTCACGCAATGCAGGCCCCATAGAAGTGAATGGGGTTGCGTGAAAATCGCAAGCATCCGCAAGCAAGTGCGGATGCGGTGCGATTTTCACGCACGGTTGCTAGGAGACGATCGGGATGGAGACCCGATCATTATTATTTTTCCCTTATAACATGGTTATAAGGGAAAATAATAGCATTCTGAGTACAGAATGCATAGTAAAACAGCGCTGGAGGGGTTAAAATAAAATAAAAAATATTTTAACTCACCTTAGTCCACTTGATCGCGTAGCCGGCATTGCTTCTGTCTCCTTTGTTGAATAGGACCTGTGGTGAGCATTAATTCCAGGAACAGGACCTTTGATGACATCACTCCGGTCATCACATGGTATGTCACATGATCTTTTACCATGGTGAATCACCATGGTAAAAGATCATGTGACGTACCATGTGATGACCAGAGTGACGTCATCAAAGGTCCTGTTCCTGGAATTAATGCTCACCACAGGTCCTATTAAAAAAAGGAGACAGAAGGAGATGCCGGGCCGCGATCAAGTGGACTAAGGTGAGTTTTTTTTATTTTATTTATTTTTTTAACCCCTCCAGCGCTAGTTTACTATGCATTCTGTATTCAGAATGCTATTATTTTCCCTTATAACTATGTTATAAGGGGAAATAATACAATCTTACAGAACACCGATCCGAAGCCAGAACTTCTGTGAAGAAGTTCGGGTTTGGGTACCAAACATGCGCAAGTTTTCTCACGCGAGTGCAAAACGCATTACAATGTTTTGCACTCGTGCGGAAAAATCCAACGCACCCGCACATTTTCCCGCAACGCCCACGTCAAAGAGGCCTTATAGACCCTTCCTACTCCTGTAGCTTTCGAGTTACTTTTTTTTATTGCTCATCAGCTATTTGTTTTTTATCACTTTGTCTTATTTTGCGCTTATAAATGGTAGCAGAAAGAAATTCAGCGACAAAACCGATGCATTTACAATTAATTATCTCAAAGAGCTTGATATGACCTTAGCACATCTCCAATATGTTCCCTTGCAATAAATAAAGCAAGTTCAATAAGTGATCTGCATATATATTTTTACACCATGCGAACGTTTCTCATTGACCTTTTATGTGATCACGCAGTAATTCCGTTTTAACAGCTGAATGACTGCTTAATTAACAAAGTGGAAAATTAAAAAGAAATTATTTCGTGCAGCTGACCTCATGACTTATTTATCACGCTCATCATCACTTGGGATTTTCGTAGTGTTGCATAAATCTGTAAAAGAACTTCAACTTGAGAAGGTTTGAGCAAACGGACTGAGATTTATCATACACTATAGATATCAGGGGCCGACGTACAGTATCACTGGGGCAGCTGCAATGGGGCCTGTAGGGGTGGAAGGCTCTCCCTGCTTCAATAAAGAGATTCTCCAGGCTACAGATATTGATGACCTATCCTCAGGATGGGTCATCAAAATCAGATTGACGAAGGTAACACTCAACACCCTCCACCATCAGCTGTTTTGGGCAGCTGCTGGTGCCAAAAACTATACATTGGATGGAGCTGGAAGCGGGAGACTTTGTACACTGTGTCGTTTCCGGTGCAGGCCTTCTGCAGCTCAGCTCTTGTTTATTTGAATGGAAGCTGAGTTGCAGTACCCCAGCACAGCCACTAGACCGTATATGGAGCCGTGTCCTTTCAGATCTATATACTGCATAGCTTAAGGCGCCAGCAGCAGCCTGAAACAGCTGATGCACCCATGAATCTGATATTGATAACCTATCCTGAGGATAGATCTTCAATATCTGTAACCTCTTTAAAGAACCAAGGGACTGGAATCTTGATAGGATTATGTAGGAAGCTGCCATCGGATGATGTCTAAAGAGGATGTGGCTTAATTTTGCAGTGGGCGGGGTTTAATTGGCTGAAAGATGCATCTTAATTAAAACCTATAGGGATTCTATAAGGTTTGAGTATTCGGAAAGATACTTGTTAAGGGCTCTTTCACATCAAGCAAGGGTGCACCTAGCCTTTCTGCTGCCTGAGGCGAAAATTGAAAAGGCGCCCCCTCATACCAAATTCTCAACCTAACCCCTTTCCTCCTAACATTACATATATCACTACAGAACATACAGGGTAATACAGCGCCCCATACCTCTTACATCCAGTGACGTCTCCTTTGATGTAGATGTTCTCTTTCCTCATCTTCTCCTTTCAGACCTTCAGACCCGACCACCATTTTTCAGCCATTTCTCGTCTCTGCAGTTTGACCCAAAAAAATCTTAATTTATTACTTTTCCATCATCCTCGCATCTTCTGGAGAAATCATCCTACCACCCCCAATACTGTGACGCTGTTCTCCTCAATACTATACTGCAGAAACAGATAAACCCCTAATAATAGTAGTACCATGCAGATAGTGCCCTTCAATATTTATTGGCACGCAGTGTCCTAAAATAACTGCACCCAGTAAATAGTGCTTCTGACACCAATAGTGTAAAAATAACGTCCCCCAAAAATAACTGTGATGAGCTGATACTGTGCCAGGGTGCCCCCACAGTAATAGTGCTCCCTAAAGTCCCACTAATAGTAATAATTATCTTCTAGAGAACACATGGTAGTAATAGTGCTCTTACAGTGCCCCCAACATGTCCCCACTGTGCCCCAGAAGTAATAATTTTCCCATAGTGCCCATACTAGTAACAATGTTCCCCATAGACTCCCAGTAGTAATAAAGCCCAGTAGTAATAATTCTCCTTATAATATGACAGTACAAAAAATGCCCCCTTATAACGTGTGCCAGTGCAAAAAATACCCCCTTTTAATGCCCCCAGTTGAAAAAATGTACCCATAGTGCCCCCATGATGTGCCAGTATAAAATACCCTTATATAGTGCCCTGAGTAAATGCCCCCATAGTGCTCCTTTCCCCTTCCTCCTATTGCCCCCCATAATGTACCAGTATAAAATACCCCTATATAGTGCCCCCAGTAAATGCCCCCATAGTGCTCCTCTCCCCCATTTCTCCTAGTGCCCCCCATAATGTGCCAGTATAAAATACCCCTATATAGTGCCCCCACTAAATGCCCCCATAGTGCTCCTCTCCCCCCTTCCTCCTAGTGCCCTACATAATGTACCAGCATAAAATGCCCCTATAAAGTGCCCCAGTAGATGCCCTCAGTGTCCCCCATAATTTGCAAGTATAAAATACCCCTTCTTAGTGCTCCCAGTAGATGACCCCATAGTACTTCTCTCCCCCCTTCCCCATATTACCCACCATAATATGTCCCAGTATAAAATGCCCCTATACAGAGCCCCCCATATAAAAAATCTCTTCTTTGTGTCCTCAGTTAGAGATGGCCTTCTGGTTCGCCCGGCGGTCGTTTCGTGGTGAACTTTGCTCGTTCGCAATTTGCCCAACATGCGAACATATGGCGATGTTCGCATGTGCCATATTCTTTTGCATTGCGCCGAACTTTGACCCATGATACATCCATCAGGTGGAACAGGACAGCCAATTGAGATGTTTCAGCACATGGACACACCCCCACCCTATAACAGAACCCGATCTGGCAGCCATTTTACATTCTGTGTTTTGCCAGTGTAGGGAGAGGTTGCTGTGTGGAGCAGGGACAGACTGTTAGGGACACTAAACGCTAGCTAATAGGGCCACAAAAGTCCTTTTAAGGACTAGTATAGGTGTGCTATCGATAGGTATGATATACTAAGGGGTGTGATATACTTATAATATACTTTCTAACATAGAAAGTATATAGTGCATTTGTATTGTGCAGCAGTTGTGTGCGGTTCTGCTGCGATACTGCAGGTATATAGAGGGACTGTCACGGGGTTCCGAAGGTGCACTCGGTCCCCCATCGCCCGCAGACCTGTTGCTTAGCTTTGGGAATGAGGATCTGTGTTTGACCTCATTCCCAGGGCGGCTTTACTAGCTGGGTGGCTCCCTGCTCCTAAGTCTGCCTTGAGCGCAGAGCTGATCACTCGGTGCTCGACTGGTTGGTCTGTCGGTCATGTGACGCTGGCCACGTCACATAACCCTCACTCCCCACTATAAATACAGGCAGCCTGCTGGCTACAGGTTGCCTGTTAATTTCTATGTTCCTGGCTATCTGTTGGACTGCTGAATACTTACCTGATCCTGTTCCTTGACCATCCTTTTGCCTGATCCTCCTGTACTGCGCATCCGTCCTGGTATTGTGACCTCGGCTCCCACCTGACTACTCTCTTAGGACTCCTCTTGTACTTCTCTGCTCTCCTGGTATTTATGACCCCGGCTTCTCCTGACAATTCTCTGCTTGCTCCATTTGTACTTTGCAGCTTTCCTGGTATTGACTCGGTCCGTTCACGTCCTGTTGTTTGTCTGTCTGTCATCCCTGCACTTACTCCAAGTTAGGGATTGCCGTCCAGTTGTCCCCTGTCATTAGGACTCGCGAGGCAAGTAGGCAGGGCCAGGGGTAAGGGTGGAGCGCAGTGGTCACTTCCCTCCCCCTTGTGTGTGTGTGTGTGTACGCGACCGTTACAGATTAACAGGCCCAATAACCACTGTATTATGAATCCTCTGGTGACCCTGACTGACTATGTCTCTAATCTGACGCAGATGGTGCAGGAGTTAGGGGAAAAACTCAGCTCTTTTGAGTTAGGGCAAGGCTCTTCCACTCCTCAGGCCTCCAGTCCGCATTTTGAGCCCTAGATTAAGCTCCCAGAAACCTTTTCTGGAGACCGGAAAAAGTTTCTCTCTTTTAAGGAGAGTTGCAAACTTTACTTCCGTTTGCGCCCCGTGTCCTCTGGGCCCGAGAGTCAACGCGTGGGCATTATCATTTCCCGATTACAGGGTGATCCCCAGGACTGGGCGTTCTCTTTACCTGCTGGCGCCAGTTGTTTATATTCTGTGGAGGGGTTCTTTCAGGCCCTAGGTACCCTCTATGATGAACCAGACAGGGCTCTAGTAGCCGAGACGGCTCTAAAGGCACTGGTTCAGGGCAATTTACCAGCGGAGGATTATTGCACCCAATTCAGAAGGTGGTGTGTCCCCTCAGGATGGAACGAACCAGCCCTGAAGAGTCAGTTCAGGTCAGGTCTGTCTGATAAATTAAAGGATCTTCTGGTCAGTTATCAACTTCCAGAGACCTTAGAGGAGATGATGACCCTTGTTGTCCGACTTGACCGACGGGTTAGAGAGAGACGACAGGAACAACAGTTCTCTTCCCAGATGGTGGTCCAGCCAAAGGCCTATCCCAGAGACAATGCTGAGGTCTCCACCGAGGAACCCATGCAGGTTGGCATGACCCGAGGGAATCTTCGCCGCAGACGTGGAGAATGCTTTTACTGTGGAGATTCTGACCATTGGATCAACCAGTGTCCTAAGAAGGTCCTCTCTGTCAAGTCTCCTAAGGCAAGGCAACCTAAAGACCAGGTACACCCTGAATTTTCTAATGTAAGCTTTCGGTACCCATTACGATTTCTCTGGGAGTAGATAAATGGCCGGTTAAAGCCTTTATTGATTCTGGCTCAGCGGCTAGCTTTATTGACTCTGAGTATGCTGTTAGATTGGGTATTCCTATGTTTGCCTTACCAACTCCTATCCATGTCATGGCTATTGATGCTACTCCTCTTATTGGTGGTACGGTGAGCTTATGTACATCGGAGATTTCTCTAACCGTGGGTGTGTGCCACTCAGAGAGATGTTCACTTCTAGTCCTGGAGAACCTACCTGCTGAGGTGGTACTAGGGTTGCCTTGGCTCCGACTACATAACCCCACTATAGATTGGTCCAATGGGGAGTTGGTGAGATGGGGGCCTAAGTGTGACTCGTGCCTGTCCGTGTTACAGGCTGGGGTCTCAGTAAAGTCTGATACTTTACCCTCTGTTGTTAGAGAATATTCTGATGTATTCTCATCACCAACCCCGGAGGTTCTACCCCCTGTGAGACAGTGACAGGTCTCACTCAGGTTAGAGGCAAGGAAGGGGTGGATAGTGTGGTCCACACCCCTGTTCCACCACAGGTGAGAGAAGCTGGAGGTAATCAGCCTGGCATAAGGCACCTCCCAGAGTGTCAGAAAGGGGGTAGTGTGTTACCTGTGGACAGAGGCCTGGAGGCTCTGTCTGTGTGGTCTCAGCTGGGCAAGGCTGAGGGACCACAAGGCTGGGAGATAGCCTGGAGTTGGGGGACGCAGCGACGCCTGGGAGGGTCGCAGGGCCATAGTCAGGCAGACTACTGAGCCCCAATCCCCCACAAGAAATACTGAACTGGAGACAGTGGGCGTACTGTGCTCTGTACAGCCAGGAGGCTGTGGGACATTGGCTGACAAAGCCGCATGTGTTCACAGGGTGTGAACTGTGACTTTAGGTGAGTCAGGATATTATATGTTTAGTTAGAGCCCAGCCGGGCAGGTGTTTATTTTGTACCATTTATGTTTGGATTGCTGAGGAGCCAAATAAAGTGATGTTTGGACCAGAAACTTGGTGTCTGGCGACGATATTTGTGTGAATCACCCCCGGAGAAGAGCTAAACCCCTACACCCCCCATAGACCTTATGATTGTACCATAGAGCTAGTAGAGGGGGCCAAGTTTCCTAAAGGACGAATTTATAATCTTTCTATGCCCGAACGCAAGGCCATGGAGGATTATATTAAGGAGAGCCTTGGTAAAGGGCATATTAGACCTTCTGTCTCTCCTATGGGGGCGGGGTTTTTCTTCGTTAAGAAAAAAGATGGTGGTCTTAGGCCATGTATCGATTACCGGAGATTAAATAAAATCGCTGTCCAGAATAGATACTCCCTCCCATTGATTCTGGATTTATTTAACCAGGTCCTGGGGGCAACCTGGTTTTCCAAAATTGACCTGAAAGGGGCATACAATGTAATCTGAATCAAGGAGGGAGACGAATGGAAGACGGCGTTCAATACTCCAGTAGGACACTTTGAATATCAGGTGATGCCTTTTGGACTCAGCAATGCCCCAGCTGTGTTCCAAAACTTCATGAATGGCATTCTTAGGGAGTTCTTAGGTAAATTTGTTATTGTCTATCTTGACGACATTTTGATATTCTCTCCTGACTTCGAATCCCATGTGTCTCATGTTAGACAAGTATTAGATGTGTTGAGGGAGAATCAGCTATCCGCTAAACAAGAGAAATGTGTCTTTGGTGTGCAGGAGATTCTGTTTCTAGGGCATGTTCTGACTCCTCACGCCTTCAAGATGGATCCTGGTAAGGTACTAGCAATAAAGGAATGGGTAAGACCTTCATCTTTAAAGGCCTTACAACGGTTCTTAGGTTTTGCCAATTACTATCGTAAATTTATTATGAATTTTTCCGTAATTGCTAAACCGTTGACCGACCTTACTAAGAAAGGGGCGGATTTGGAGAATTGGTCTACTGAGGCCATTTCTTCATTTGAAAAATTAAAAAAGGCATTTAGTAGCGCTCCCATTCTGATCCAGCCTGATCAGGAGAAACCTTTTATTGTGGAGGTGGATGCGTCCGAGGACGGCGTAGGAGCAGTCCTTTCACAAGGTCCTGCTGCCTCACTAATCTGAGACCATGTGCCTTCTTCTCCAGGAAATTCTCTCCCACGGAGAGAAACTACGACATAGGGAATAGGGAGCTGCTGGCCATTAAATGGGCATTTGAGGAGTGGAGGCATTTTCTGGAGGGGGCAAGGCATTGTGTAACTGTTGTCACTGACCATAAAAACCTAATGTTTCTCGAGTCTGCTAAGAGGTTGAATCCCCGTCAAGCCAGATGGGCTCTGTTTTTTTACTAGTTTTGATTTTTCCATCACGTTCAGGCCGGGAAGTAAAAATGTGAAGGCGGACGCATTATCTCGGAGCTTCCAGGCTTTTCAACCTACTGAGGTACCACCTGAATCCATCCTACCAGCAAAAATCTTCTTAGCAGCTCTTACCCAGGATATCTCGGCTCGCATTAGGTCGGAACAACATCTGGCACCGGTATCCACCCCGACAGATAAGTTGTTTGTTCCCGTACAATTTCGTCTCCAGCTGTTGGGTGAGTGTCACGATTCTGCCTTTTGTGGACACCTGGGTGTTGAGGGCACTAAGGATCTGGTTTCTAGATCTTATTGGTGGCCCACTCTAACTAGGGATGTCAAGTCCTATGTGTCAGCCTGTGAGGTTTGTGCCAGGTCCAAGACACCTAGGACTCGCCCTGCTGGTAACCTACGACCCCTACCCATTCCAGTAGACCCTGGTCCCAGAGGGTAAGACTGTAGTGTGGGTAGTGGTGGATAGGTTTAGCAAGATGGTCCATTTCATTCCCCTGTCTAAACTCCCGAATGCCAAAACCCTGGCGTCTATTTTTGTGAAAGAAATTGTTCGATTGCATAGTATCCCGGAAAATATTGTTTCTGACAGGGGTGTGCAGTTTGTGTCCAAATTCTGGAGGGCCTTCTGTCAAAAATATAAAATTTCATTGTCTTTTTCCTCTGCCTACCACCTTGAGAGTAATGGGCAGACTGAACGCCTTAATCAGTCTGTCGAACAATTCTTGAGGTCGTATGTTGCTGATGACCAGCAATTATCGGTGAAATTTCTTCCATTGGCTGAATTTGCTTTGAATAACCGTGTCAATTCTTCCGCTGGGGTCTCCCCTTTCTTTTGTAACCATGGTTTTCATCCCCGTTTTCATTCTGGGTCGTCCGTCTCCTCCTCTAACCCTGAAGCGGATAAACTCTCCTCCGAACTGTGCACAGTTTGGGCCCGGGTTCAATCGAACCTAGAAAAGGCTCAATGTTCTCAAAAACTCAAGGCTGATAGGAGACGTTCAAGGGGGGTAAACTTTCAGGTTGGGGATAAAGTATGGTTGTCCTCCAAGAATCTATCTCTCAAGGTAACTTCTAAAAAATTTGCTGCTCGTTTTATTGGACCATATAAGATCACGGAAGTGATTAACCCGGTATCTTTTAGGTTGGAGCTGCCCAAGTCATTCCACATTCATAATGTGTTCCATAAATCTCTGCTTAAAAAATATTTTGAACCGGTAGTACCATCAAAAGCCTCGCCTCCACCGGTTCTTGTTAATGATGCTGTCGAGTATGTGGTGTCTAAAATAGTGGATGTCCGGAAGGTGCGTAATTCCTTGCAGTACCTGATTCACTGGAAGGGGTATGGACCTGAAGAGAGATCTTGGGTACCTGCCAGGGAGGTTCATGCTCCTAGACTTGTTCGTAAATTTCATTTAGAACACCCTGAAAAGCCATCGCCTGAAGTCTTGGGTCCGGTGGCCCCTCGTAAAAGGGGGGTACTGTCACGGGGTTCCGAAGGTGCACTCGGTCCCCCATCGCCCGCAGACCTGTTGCTTAGCTTTGGGAATGAGGATCTGTGTTTGACCTCATTCCCAGGGCGGCTTTACTAGCTGGGTGGCTCCCTGCTCCTAAGTCTGCCTTGAGCGCAGAGCTGATCACTCGGTGCTCGACTGGTTGGTCTGTCGGTCATGTGACGCTGGCCACGTCACATGACCCTCACTCCCCACTATAAATACAGGCAGCCTGCTGGCTACAGGTTGCCTGTTAATTTCTATGTTCCTGGCTATCTGTTGGACTGCTGAATACTTACCTGATCCTGTTCCTTGACCATCCTTTTGCCTGATCCTCCTGTACTGCGCATCCGTCCTGGTATTGTGACCTCGGCTCCCACCTGACTACTCTCTTAGGACTCCTCTTGTACTTCTCTGCTCTCCTGGTATTTATGACCCCGGCTTCTCCTGACAATTCTCTGCTTGCTCCATTTGTACTTTGCAGCTTTCCTGGTATTGACTCGGTCCGTTCACGTCCTGTTGTTTGTCTGTCTGTCATCCCTGCACTTACTCCAAGTTAGGGATTGCCGTCCAGTTGTCCCCTGTCATTAGGACTCGCGAGGCAAGTAGGCAGGGCCAGGGGTAAGGGTGGAGCGCAGTGGTCACTTCCCTCCCCCTTGTGTGTGTGTGTACGCGACCGTTACAGGGACAAGCGCTATTGGAACAACTATTTGCGATTGGTGCGATATACCTGGTCCCCCCAAAAAAACTGATTGAGGGGTGCAATATACCTGCTTCCACAAAATACTGATTAAGGGGTTTGATATACCTGCTTTCACATAATACTGATTGAGGGGTGCGATATACCTTCTTCCACCAAATATTGATTGATGCCTGCAATATACCTGCTTCCACAAAATACTGATTGAGGGTTGTGATATACCTGTGTCCACCAAATAATGATTAAGGGGTTCTACATACCTGCTTCCACAAAATACAGATTAAGGGGTGCGATATACCTGCTTCCACAAAATACTGATTAAGGGGATTGATATACCTGCTTCCACCAAATATTGATTGAGGCCTGCGATACACCTGCTTCCACAAAATACTGATTAAGGGGTTTGATAAGCCTGCTTCCACAAAATACTGATTGAGGGGTGCGATATACCTGCTTCCACAAAATACTGATTAAGGGGTTCTATATACCTGCTTCCACAAAATACTGATTGAGGGGTGCGATATACCTGCTTCCACCAAATATTGATTAAGGGGTTCTATATACCTGCTTCTACAAAATACTGATACAGGGGATTGATATACCTGCTTCCACAAAATAAAGATTAAGGGGATTAATATACCTACTTCCACAAAATACTGTTTGAGGGGATTGATATACCTGCTTCCACCAAATATTGATTAAGGGGTTCTATATAACTGCTTCCACAAAATACTGATTAAGGGGATTGATATACCTGCTTCCACAAAATACAGATTGAGGGGTGCAATACACCTGCTTCCCCCAAATATTGATTAAGGGGTTCTATATACCTGTTTTCACAAAATACTGATTGAGGGTTGCGATATACCTGCTTCCACTAAATACTGATTGAGGCCTGCGATACAACTGCTTCCACCAAATATTGATTAAGGGGTTCTATATAACTGCTTCCACAAAAAAATGATTAAGGGGATTGATAAACCTGCTTCCACCAAATATTGATTGAGGGGTGCGATGCACCTGCTTCCTCCAAATATTGATTAAGGGGATCTATATACCTGTTTCCACAACATAGTGATTGAGAGTTGCGATATACCTGCTTCCACCAAATACTGATTTAAGGCCTGCGATACACCTGCTTCCACAAAATACTGATTGGGGGTATCTATATAAGTGCTTCCACAAAATTCTGATTGAGGCCTGCGATACACCTGCTTCCACCAAATATTGATTAAGGGGTTCTATATACCTGCTTCCACAAAATACAGATTGAGGGGTGCAATATACCTGCTTCCACTAAATATTGATTGAGGCCTGCGAAACGCCTGCTTCCACAAAATACTGATTGAGGGATGCCATATACCTGCTTCCACTAAATATTGATTAAGGGGTTCTATATAACTGCTTCCACAAAATATTGATTGAGGCCTGCAATACACCTGCTTCCACAAAATACTGATTAAGAGGATTCATATTTCTGCTTCCACCAAATACTGATTGAGGCCTGCGATATACCTGCTTCCACAAAATACTGATTAAGGTAATTGATATACCTGGTTCCACTAAATATTGATTGAGGCCTGCGATACATTTGTTTCCACAAACTACTGCACTTCTCTAGGGACTTTGGCACAGGGTCGATTTGGAAATGACAGGCAGAGGAAGAGGCAGGCCGTTCCACAGGGGTGGTATGGGGATGGGCAGGTGCACCAGGCCGGAGCCTAAGTGGGAAGTTGGAGAAGGTGCGTGCGATTACGTCAAAGGATGCACCAGAATTGCTTGAGTGGCTCACTCAGCCTTCCGATTCTGCACCCTCCTCATCCTCTGTATCTGCACCCTCCTCACTCTCTGCTGTGTGTGCCCTCAAAGACACCACCACCACCATAGCCCCTCCACTCGAGTCAGAGGAATTATTTTCCCATCCATACCCAGATCTTTCCGATGCGCAGCCATTCTTGGCATCGGATGAGGAAGAGGAGGTACCAGTATTTTATACTGACAGTACCCAGATCAGCCCAGAGGGTGGTCCCCGCTGATGCTGCCTACTCCAAGATCTCTAATGTCAGTGGTGGTGAAGGTGACTATGATGACGTGTCGATGGACGTCACGTGGGTGCCCAGAAGAGAGGAAGAGGAGGCGAGTTCAGAGGGAGAGAGAGCAGCAGATAGGGAGGAGAAGGAGGATAAGCAGGCAGAACTTGCAGTGCACTGGAAGCAAAAAGCACACTGCAAATGTATCTGGAGCGAGCCATCCACCATGCACGGTCACATCGTGCGCTCCCAGGCCGCCGGCACATGGCTCCGCAGTGTGGGCTTTTTTAACTTGTCAGCTGCTGACAATAGTGTTGCCATCTACAGCCTGTGCTGTCAACGCATAAGTCGGGGTAAGCCCAACACTCACCTAGGGATAACCGCCTAGGCAATAACAAGTGCTCGGCGGCACTAAATCAGGTGCTCGGCGGCACCAAATCAGAAACCATATGTCCTACCACAATCGGGGGGGTTCCAGTGCACATCCATGAATCCCGGAGGGAAAGCAAAAACCATCTATCCCTGGATAGATGATTATGTTCTAGATGATGATTTCTGGCCCTAATAGCCTAACCACAGACCATCCGCCATGATAAGAGCGACCCCGTCCGGAACCTTACCCTATATAAAAATGTCCCTAGTAAGCCCCTAGACCCTAGGCCCCTGACTTCCAGGTGATCACTATATAGATCTATGTGTTTTTGACTCATTATAAAAGTATATTATAAGTATATCGCACCCCTCTGTGTATCACACATATCGATAGTACACCTATACTAGTGCTTAAAATGACTTTTGTGGCCCTATTAGCTAGCGTTTGGTGTCCCTAAGGCTTCTTTCAGACGGGCGTTGCGGGAAAATGTGCGGGTGCGTTACGGGAACACCTGCGATTTTTCCGCACGAGTGCAAAACATTGTAATGCGTTTTGCACTCGCGTGAGAAAAATCACGCATGTTTGGTACCCAAACCCAAACTTCTTCACAGAAGTTCGGGCTTGGGATCGGTGTTCTGTAAATAGTATTATTTTCCCTTATAACATGGTTAAAAGGGAAAATAATAGCATTCTGAATACAGAATGAATAGTACAATAGCGCTGGAGGGGTTAAAAAAAAAATAAAAAAAATGTTTAACTCACCTTAATCCACTTGCTCGCGCACTCCGGTATCTCCTTATGTCTCCTTTGCTGAACAGGACCTGTGGTGACGTCACTCCGGTCATCACATGATCCATCACCATGGTAAAAGATCATGTGATGGATCATGTGATGACCGGAGTGACGTCACCAAAGGTCCTGTTCAGCAAAGGAGACAGAAGGAGATGCCGGGCTGCGCGAGCAAGTGGATTAAGGTGAGTTAAACATTTTTTTTATTTTTTTTTTAACCCCTCCGGCGCTATTTTACTATGCATTCTGTATTCAGAATGCTATTATTTTCCCTTATAACCATGTTATAAGGGAAAATAATAATGATCGGGTCTCCATCCTGATCATCTCCTAGCAACCGTGCATGAAAATCGTACCGCATCCGCACTTGCTTGCGGATGCTTGCGATTTTCACACAACCCCATTTACTTCCATGGGGTCTGCGCTGCGTGAAAAACGCTGAATATAGAGCATGCTGCGATTTTCACGCAACGCACAAGTGATGCGTGAAAATCACCGCTCATGTGAACAGCCCCATAGAAATGAATGGGTCAGTATTCAGTGCGGGTGCAATGAGTTCAACTCACGCATCGCATCCGCGCGGAATACTCGCCCGTGTGAAAGAGGCCTAACAGTCTGTCCCTGCTTCACACAGCAACCTCTCCCTACACTGGCAAAACACTGAATGTAAAATGGCGGCCAGAACAGGTTTATTTAGAAGGTAGGGGGTATGTCCATGTGCTAAAATGTCTCAATTGGCTGTCCTGTCCCACCTGATGGAGGTGTCATGGGTCAAAGTTCTTCATAATGTAAAAGAATATGGCGGGCGCGAATTTCTCCATATGTTCGGCGAATCGCAAACACGCAAAGTTTGCCGCGAAGCGACCGCCGGGCGAACCGCAAGGCCATCTCTAGCCTGTACTTCCGTGGCCTAAAAATTATTTTTTTTCTAGGCTCCAGCAGGGCACATTTTTGAGAGTTTCCCTTTTAAGATGCATAAAAATGGCCCCTGATTAAATTCATATATTTTGTGGGAATTTTTGCCATTGATCTCCCTCTGGTATATCGCTGTCCATGTTGTGGGACTATTTGTGCACTTCTAGTAAGTATTTGGTGGCTGCAAATATGACCTGAAGGTTTTTCAGGTTCTCCTGCCATTAAAGTGAATGGGGCCCGCCGCGAATGCGCGGTTCGCGAACATTTGATCGCGAACGCGCGTTCGCAATATGTCCCGACCGATGTTCGTCCAACACTCTCCTCAGTAGATGCCCCCATAGTGCCCCCAATAATGTGCCAGTAAGAAATGCCCCAATAGATGCCCCCATAGTGCCACTCAATAATGTGCCAGTAAAAAGTGCCCCTATACTACCCCCAATAATGTGCCAGTAAGAAGTGCCCCCATAGATGCCCCCCAATCATGGGCCTGAAAGCCGGACTGTCCGACTGAAATCCATACCTCTGGCCACAGTAGGGGCAGACTGCTGTAGAGGTCACTTTTAAGGGGCGGGGTGTTATGGAAATCACTGTTAAGGAGATAGGGTACTTTGTAGGTCACTAATAAAGGGGCAGCCGCTGTAGAGGTCACTGTTAAAGGGGTGAGCTGCTGTGGAGGTCACTGTTAAGGGGGAAGTATGCTGTGGAGGTTACTGTTAAAGTGGCGGGCTGATTTGGAGGTCACTGTTAAAGGGACGGGCTGCTGTGGAGGTCACTTGTAAAGGAGCGGGCACTGTGGAGGTCTCTTTTAAGGGGGCAGGGCACAGTGGAGGTCACAGTTAAGGGGACGGTCCGCTACGGAGGTCAGTGTTAAGGAGCCGGGTGCTGTAGAGGTCACTGTTAAGGGGGCGAGATGTTGTGTAGGTCACATTTTAAGGAAACAGAGCTCTGTGGGGGTTACTGTTAAGGGGGGCGGGTTATTGTGGAAATCACTGTTAACGAGACGGGGTACTGTTGAGGTCACTAATAAAGGGAAACAAGCTCTCAAAGAGCTATCGGATAACTCAAAAATAATAATAAAAATGGCAGACAAAGGGGGATCCGTTGTCGTCTTAGACAAGGATGTATATTATGAACAAATGATAAAAATTTTGAGAGAGGATGATACATATGCTAAACTTGCATCCAATCCCGTTGCAAAATATCAAATAGAATATACAAACATCCTGAAAATAGGTTTGAATCATGCACATATCACACAAAAACAGTATGATTATATGAATGTAAAATATCCCATTACTCCAATCATGCATGCAGTTCCCAAAATGCACAAAAAAATAAACCCTCCACCGCTTCGACCTATAGTCAGTGGTATAGGGTCTCTAACTGAAAGATTAGGCAATTGGTTGGATTGTATAATCCAACCTATGGTCAAGAGGACACCGGGTTACATCAAGGACACATCAGAAGTCCTGCGATCATTTTATAACAAAAAATGGAATTCTGAATACAAATGGTTGACGGTAGATGTGGTCGCATTATACCCCTCTATCCCACATCCCATTGCACTTGAAGCATTGGAGTATCATCTCCACAAGTACAGTGGTTATAGAAATGAATTTATAGATTATGTCCTGGATGTAACCCGTTTCCTCATGTGCCACAATTATTTTTTTTTCGATAATGTGTTCTACCTCCAAACAAAAGGTGTTTCAATGGGGGCTAAATATTCCCCAGCTCTTGCCAATTTAACCATGATTTACTGGGAGCAAAAATATATATATATATATATAATGTCAATAATCCTTTTGCACACTGTTTGTGCTGGTATGGCAGGTACATCGACGATCTGCTCATAATTTGGAGTGGCGATGTACCTGCCATACATAAGTCCGTACAGTATATTCAAAATAATAATTATAATCTTAAATTTACATATAGTGAGGATTCTAGTACGATGAATTTTTTGGATTTAAAACAGACAGGTATTCCTAATAAGGTCATACTGACAGAAACGTACCGCAAAGACATTGCGGGGAATACAATTCTAAGGGCGGACAGTCATCACTGCCACCATACTATTAAATCTATCCCAGTCGGAGAATTTATACGGGCTAGGAGAAACTGTAATACACTGGAGGCCTTCAAACGTGAATGCCAAATTATATGGAGGCGCCTCTTGGAAAGAAAATATCCTGAGTGGATGATTTCAAGAGGATTACAAATAGCCAAAAATAATACTAGGGAATCATTGCTCTTCAAAAACAAAAATAAGAAAAATAAAAACAATAATATTACTAAAAGCAAACATGGCAAAAACAAATGTAGAAATGAAAGGATACAAAAACAAGCAGATTATACTGCAAGAACTAACAATAATACTGTGGAATTAAAAGGTACAAAAGAAGAACCAAATGAAAACAACAAAAACAAAAATGAAATTAAAAAACCACAACCTACTCTAGTATTGACATATAGTCGCCAATATAATTCAATACGCAATATTGTCAAGAAATATCTCCCAGTTTTACATGAGGACAATATACTCAACACTGTACTCAATGAGGGTTGCAGGATTGTATCTAAAAGACCACAAACAATAGGAAATTCCTTGTCTCCGTCCATGTTTACATGTGAATCTTGTCCGAAAACAGACACATGGCTGACATACAAGGGGTTTACACGTTGTGGCAGCCAGCGTTGCCGAACTTGCAACTACGTACAAAATACAAAAACCTTTTGCAATGCAGATCAGACACAGACTTATAATATAAAGTCCTACATAAATTGCAATACAAAAGCAGTAGTCTATGTGATCCTCTGCGAATACTGCAACAAAATGTACATAGGATGCACTATAAGGAAATTTAAAAACCGTATCTTAGAACATCTGAACTATATAGATAATCTCTCTTATACCAATATATCAAATGCTGCCAGACACTTCATCGATAGACATAATCGTAGCCCCAAATATCTCAAAACATATGCCATAGAACAGGTAAAAACATCTATTAGAGGAGGAGACATAAAACATCAAGTTAATTTGAGAGAGGCCTATTGGATATTTAAATTGGAGACAAGATATCCAAAGGGCCTTAACCTGAGAAGGGAGATCATGCATTTCTACTGATTATTTACGGTGACAAATGGTTTAACATATTTATGCCCTTCTCCTGTTCCTCTCTCTGTTTTGCACTTATATTGTGCATCAATCTTATTAATGTATACAATTACAAGTATGTTTCTCAACAATTTTTTCTCGAAAAAGAAACCATAAAATAACGCACATATAATGTGAATGGATTCCAATTTAACGCAGTGTTTTTTCCTAGCAGAGTTTTTCTTTTCTTTCCATGTCAGTCTCTTCCTTTTTTTTGTTTTATTTTTCCATGCTATGCAATTTTAATATGTTGGAAGAGATATCGGTACATACTGAAACAACTTTGTTTTTAATGAAATGTTATGTAACTTTATGTATGTCAGACATTCGATTGGAATGATTTTGCCGCTCAAGGTGATAACTATTGGAAACAAGTGTAGTGCAAAGGGGAGTAACTTTGATCACCGCATGCTATTTCCTTTCTCCACCCAGTGCATAGTCACAGGTGGGAGTAACTATAGCGTCAATCAAACACACTTGAGTTCCTATTTAAACCTGAAAGCGCCAAATGCACTCCACTGTTACGAATAAGACTTTTCGAAACGCGTCAAACAGCCTGTACCAAGAGAGATCTTGAGCCCTGTACTGTCCGTGTGCAACTATTGAATAAAGTGGAGAACTTGATACTTCGAAAAAAAGTGAGTGCTGGAGTCTGAATTTACCCATTTTCTAAGTACCTGAACCAGGAGGTTGAAAAACCAGGACACCGAGCACGCGGATACATTCTAACCGCAGATATAGTGAGCTGGTATTTCACATTACATATTAAATGGATGCCAAAAATAGGATGTGAACCCAGCCTTAGTGTCAGAATAAGCACCAGTACACAGCGGAGCAGCGTGGCGGAGAGGGGAGGCCGCCATGTACTGACAGAGCGATACCTGGTCCTGGTGGTCAGGGATGAGGACTGTGTTTCCCAAGGATCATTTTCTACTGGGAAATACAGGCCACAGTATAATACACTAGAATCTATATAATATAAAGATATTAGCCCTACCCCAGAATAATAATACAATTAGGTGGTCATTTATTATATAGATACGTCTATGTTAGGTGTATTTCTTACACAGATTGTGGCGCAAAGGTCCTTAGCACCAAAATCTGCATATTTTCCCGCTCATGCCAGATCTAAAAAAGGATGGCGTGGGCAGGGAAAGGGATACAGTTATGGCCATTCAGTTATTGGATGCCCCCGCCATACATTGACCGGATAACACCTCTGAATAGTGACCGGATAACACCGCCATACTGTGACCGGATAAAAGGGTATAAGAGGGCACAGTACAGGGAATGACTAGGGGCACTGTAGAGGGTGTGTTAAGAGGGCACAATGCAGTGTATAAGGGGGCACAGTACGAGGTTAGGGGCACAGTACAGAGTGGGGGGCACAGTCACATGATCCAGTGACATTAGAAGGTACTTATGGTGAATGCGGTTCATACGCCACTATAATGAGAGGCAGAGGAGTGAAACAAGGGTGTGATTATGTTTCTAGAGATAAAAAAATTTAACTGTCGTCCAGTACAGGCCCCAAAAATTAGCCAATAGGCATTCACCTGACAGCAAAGAACTTTGGATTCTGTGGCTGGAGGTACATTAGACAGTCACAAGATAAATATGTACAGGCCCCAAAAATTAGGCATTCAATGGACATAAAAGGCCTTTTATGCCGCTGTATTTACCTAAGACAGGGACAATTTTTTGTTCTGGGTGGTGTCCCATGGCAAATTGTGCCAGCTCTGGCCACAGGTCAAGCCTGCACAATCCGTAGTCCAGGGGTTCATCGCTTCTCAGAGCGTCCACATCGGCCGTTAACCCGATGTAGTCGGACACCTGTCAGTCTAGGCATTCCTTGAGGCTGGACCCGGAGGGAGGCTGTCGATGGGTTGGCTGCAAGAATGATTTCATATCCGAAGTGACCAAAGCATCTTCAAACCGCCCTCTTCTTGCAGGCGCTGTTGGATTGGTACCCGCAACTGTTTCTCTGTGAGTGGAAATTCCTCTGCCAGTGCCTGCAAAAGCAGAATGCAGCACTTCCAGACCTTGCTTCGACAGCCCTCTGCGATGGTGGTAACATTTTCGTCATTTTGTGTTTGTACAGGGGGTCTAAGTTTGTTACCACCCAATTCTGGTCCTTGCCCTTTATGCTTTTGATGGGGGTCCCTCTTCAAACACTGGAGCATGAAGGCCCCCATTTGCACTAAACTGGAAGCGGTGGAGCAGCCTGGCTCCTGCTCATCGTCCAGGATAATGTCGTCCTTGTTCTCCTCCCCCCAGCCACGGACAACACCAGGGATCCCAGAAACGTTTGAAGCATGCTCTTCTTGCTCCTCCTCCGCCCGGCACCATCCTCCTCTGACTTCTCTTCAGACTCCTGTTGTTGACTTGTCTCAGATGGAGTAGCCCCCCCTGGGAATTCATCCAGCATTGCGACTTCCTCATCTTCCTGCTCCTGCTCCTCGACGGCTTGATCAATGACACGCAATGCATGCTCCAGAAAGAAGGTGTAAGGTACGATGTCACTGATTTCGCCCTGGCTGCAGGCTGCAACTGACCAGTTTGGTGATCTCATCAAATGGCTGCAGAAGTCTGCATGCATTGTGCATGAGCAGCCACTGGTGTGGTGAAAAAAAACAAATTTTCCCAAAACCTGTCCTGCTGCAGAGTTCGTACAGGTAGTCGTTCACTGCACGTTTCTGCTGGAGCAGCCTATGAAGCATATACAAGGGGGAGTGCCATCGCATCGGGCAGTCACAAATCAGACGTATGATGGGCAGGTTGTGTCGCCGCTGAATGTCAGCAAGGTGAGCCATGGCAGTGTAAGATCTAAAATGGCCAGAGATTTTCCTGGCCTGCTGCAAGATGTCCTGGACCCCGGGGTATTTGGCAACGAATCGCTGCACGACTAAGTTCAGGACATGTGCCATGCACGGCACGTGTCATTTTGTCCTGTTTCAGCGCGCTCAGCAGATTGGCACCGTTGTCGCACACCACTTTACCAACTGTCAAATTGAGCGGGGTTAGCCACTGATCGGCCTGTGACTGCAGAGCTGAAAGCAGTGCAGGACCGGTGTGGCTCTTGGCTTCCAGGCACAACAGCCACAGCACAGCATGGCAACGTCTCACCTGGCACGTCAAATAGGTTCCGGGGAGCTTGGGGGCACAGCAGAAGAGACGGTAGCAGCGGAAAAGGAGGAGTCAGCTGAGGAGGAGATGGAGGATGGAGTAGTAGGAGAAGAAGAAGAGGCAGGCCTGCATGCAATCTGTGGCGGTAACACCAAATCTACATGGGTGCCACGGGTTCCATGCTTGACGGTCATCAGAAAGTTGAACCAGTAGGCAGTAAAAGTTATGTGACTTCCCTGCCCGTGTTTGCTAGACCACGTGTCTGTGGTCAGATGTATCTTGACACCGACACTGTGTGCCAGAGATATATTCACTTGCCACTGAACGTGGCCATATAGCTCTGGAATGCCCTTCTGGGAAAAATATTTCCTTCCGGGGACCTTCCATTGCGGTGTTCCAATGGCAACAAATTTTCTAAAGGCCTCCGAGTCCACCAGTTTATATGGCAGTAGTTGGCGGGCTAGCAGTTCTGACAAGCCAGCGGTCAGCCGTTGAGCAAGAGGGTTATCCGCACGTCATCATCTTTTTTCGCTCGAACATTTGGGCCATGGAAGCCTGCCTTCTGCCAGATGAACACGACGACGGCACGGTGGAAGGTGGAGTGGAGGAAAACTGGGAGGAGAGGGGAGAAGGAGAAGAGGCAGGACTGGGAGCACCGGGAGTGTGGCTTTGTGGGTTCTGACAGTTTTGCTCCCACTGGGCTCGGTAATGGGAGGCCAGGTGCCTTCTTAAGGCTGTCTTTCCTAGGTGAGTGTTGGGCTTACCGCGACTTATGCGTTGACAACACAGGCAGCAGCTGACACGTTAAAAAAGCTCACACTGCGGAGCCATGTGCCAGTATCCTGGGAGCGCCAGATGTGACCGTGCATGGTGGATGGCTCGCTCCCGAAACATTCTGCTTTTTGCCTACTGTGCACTGCGAGTTCTGCCTGCTTCTCCTTCTACCCCCTATCTGCTTCTGTCTCTCCCTCTGAACTCCCCTCCTCTTCCGTTCTTGTGGGCTCCCACGTGACATCCATCGATACGTTATCATTGTCACCTTCACCACCACTGACATTAGAGATCTCAGAGTAGGCACCAACAGCGGGGACCTCCATCCTTGGGCTGATCTGGGTACTGTCAGACCGCTGGTTGGCTACCGTTGATACCACCTGTTCCTGATCCGATGCCAATAATTGCTGCTCATCGGTAAGTTGTTGTAATGGATGGGAAAATAATTCCTCTGACTCGAGCGGAGGGACTATGGTGGTGGTGGTGTCTTTGGGGGTGCACACAGCAGAGAGTGAGAAGGGTGCAGATATAGAGGTTGAGGAGGGTGCAGAAGCGGAAGGCTGAGTGAGCCACTCAACCAAGTCTGGTGTGTCCTTTGACGTAATCTCACGCATCTTCTGCAACTTCCCACTTAGGCTCCGGCCTGGTGCACCTGCCCAACCCCTACCACCCCTGCTGAATGGCCTGCCTCTTCCTCTGCCTGTCATTTTCAAAATGACCCTGTGATAAAAGTCCCTATAGAAGAGCAGTATTTGTGGAAGAAGGTATATCACACCCCTGCCTCAATTAGTTTTTTGGGGGGGCAACTGGTAAATCACACCAGCAGAAATTATTGGTTCCAATAGTGTTTGTCCCTCTGAGTAGATGCGGTAACGCAGCAAAACCGCGAACAAATGCTGCACTACCCAAATGCACTATATAGAAAGTATATTATTGGTATATAACACCCCGTCTTCAATCAGTTTTCTTAGGGGGCAACTGGTAAATCACACCAGTAGAAATTATTTGTTCCAATAGCGTTTGGCACTCTGTGTGGCTGCAGTATCACAGCAGAACCGCAAACAAATGCTGCACAATACAAATGCACCATAATATACTTTCTATGTTATAAAGTATATTATAAGTGTATTACACTTATTGTATGTCACACCTATCGATAGCACACCTATACCAGTCCTTAAAATGACTTTTGTGGCCCTTTTAGCTAGCGTTTGGTGTCCCTAACAGTCTGTCCCTGCTCCACACAGCAACCTCTCCCTACACTGGCAAAAAACAGAAGGTAAAATGGCGGCCAGATCAGGTTTATTTATAAGGTAGGGGTGTGTCCATGTGCTGAAACGTCTCAATTGGCTGTCCTGTACCACCTGATGGATGTGTCATGGGTCAAAGTTCTTCACAATGTAAAAGAATATGGCGGGCGCGAATATCGCAATATTACGAGCAAAGTTCGCCGCAAAACGACCGCTGGGCGAACCGCAAGTCCATCTCTATTCCCTATTACCTGTGTTTCATCCGTCTTATCCTTGAGCTCGGTCCAGACAATGTGCGGCTGCCGGGAGCATCTTTGTATTCTGCACCACAGGTGTTATTCCCTGTGCATAACCAGACAAGGCGAGCGGGTATAGCCCATATTGAATGTCTTTATTCCTATGATGCGCTCTCCCCCTCTTGTGTGCAATGGGAAATCCCTTCCATAGTTTATGTAATGCAGAAATTCCAAAACTGATTTCTCAGGGCCGGTTCACATTGAGTTTTTTGTCCCTGATTGTGGCTCATTTTCCTGTCGGATCAGCTCCACAAAAAGTTTCCAAACAGCCTCCTATTCATTTCAATGGAAAGTAGCACTTTTCCATGTGGAAAAAAAAGCAGCATGCATCTTAGCGCAGAATTCCACACTAAATCTCCCATTGCAAAAAAAAAAAGTGCCATACCCTCTGTAGGCATCCAAGCAGTTTTTTTTTTTTTTGGCGCCTGCCAAAAACTGTGAGCAGAAATGCAGATTTGCATTGAAATATACATCCTCCCAAATTAAAACAGCATAAAGAACGCATAAAAAAATCGTAAAATCCGCTTTTAAAATCAGTTATGATTTTTAAAGTGTTTTTTTTTTTCAAAATCCATCGTGTTACGTAACCTGTGTCAACCTGAATTTCCATTGCTGATTCTGCACAAAACACTTTACCTGTGAGGGAATGGCGCACACATGGCATGTATTCTGGTTATGGGGTCCAGGGTGTGGATTGTGCATGTGTGTCAATGGTCCAGGTGGAACGTAGCGCATGTTCAGTGTGTGAGTAGGTAATGTGTCCAGTGTGAGTGGCGTGTGTGCAGCATGCATCCAGCATGTGAGTAGTACATATGCAAAATTGGCACGGCTTGTCAATGGTGCATGTTGTGCGGGTGTTCTGCATGTGTTCAACAAGGTCCACTCCCCATAGTGGGGGAGATTAATCAAAATGAAAGGTGGAATCTGATTCTATAGACAACTAAGACAGTTTTCCTTTAGGCCTCTTTCACACGGGCGTTGCGGGAAAATGTGCGGGTGCGTTGCGGGAACACGCGCGATTTTTCCGCGCGAGTGCAAAACATTGTATTGCGTTTTGCACTCGCGTGAGAAAAATCGCGCATGTTTGGTACCCAAACCCGAACTTCTTAACAGAAGTTCGGGCTTGGGATCGGTGTTCTGTAGATTGTATTATTTTCCCTTATAACATAGTTATAGGGGAAAATAATAGCATTCTGAATACAGTAAAATACATAGTAAAATAGCACTGGAGGGGTTAAATTTAAAAAATATATAATTTGACTCACCTTAATCCACTTGATCGCGAAGCCGGCATCTCCTTCTGTCTTCATCTTAGCTGTGTGGAGGAACAGGACCTGTGGTGACGTCACTCCAGTCATCACATGATCCATCACATGATCTTTTACCATGGTGATGGATCATGTGATGGACCATGTGATGACCGGAGTGACGTCACCACGGGTCCTGTTGCTCCACACAGCTAAGATGAAGACAGAAGGAGATGCCGGCTCCGCGATCAAGTGGATTAAGGTGAGTTAAACTATTATTATTATTTTTTTAACCCCTCCAGCGCTATTGTACTATGCATTCTGTATTCAGAATGCTATTATTTTCCCTTATAACCATGTTATAAGGGAAAATAATAATGATCGGGTCTCCATCCCGATCGTCTCCTAGCAACCGTGCGTGAAAATCGTACCGCATCCGCACTTGCTTGCGGATGCTTGCGATTTTCACGCAGCCCCATTCACTTCTATGGGGCCTGCGTTGCGTGAGAAACGCAGAATATAGAGCATGCTGCGATTTTCACGCAACGCACAAGTGATGCGTGAAAATCACTGCTCATGTGAACAGCCCCATAGAAATGAATGGGTCGGGATTCAGTGCGGGTACAATGCGTTCAACTCACGCATCGCATCTGCGCGGAATACTCGCCCATGTGTAAGGGGCCTTACACCAGATAAATCTCCCCCAGTATTCTACATATTTGGAGATGTCAATCATTTCTAGCGCAGTATGAACAATGACCAAGGCCACCAAGGTCCTGACCAGACTTGGCTTTAGGAGACCACAGCCACAATTGTCAGATTAGCGAGAGATTCGAGTGAGAGAGACTTTAGCAAAATTGTGTACCAAGAGTGCCACTGTGCCAGCCTCCATGCCTTACCATCTGGAAAAAAGGCTTTGCACTGTGCACAGATTATTGTTGGATGTACTACAACTCCTATTTTGCACTCAAGTAAAAAGAGACATTTATTCTTCTAGGAATGAAAAAAAGGCCAGCAGCACACCACGGATGTCAACGAAAAACGTGTAGTTTATTCACCCAGAGTCAGAAGCGACGTTTCAAAAGCTTGTTGCTGTCTTTCTCAAGCTATGTGCATATGTGTTACAGGCATGCAATTTAAAGGTGCATCAATTAAAATTACAATTAGAGCAATTTATCCATACAAAAGAAAATACATGAATTCCATGGTTCATCATGCTCAACAAAATACATACATTGTGTCCCAGAGTTACAGAGTATAATACATATATTAAGTGCCCAAAAATACATATGTGATGTTTACACTATAGGGCACGAACTCTAAGTACCCTTCATTGGTGCAGGTGTGTTATACACAATCCCCACATTATGATCCCGGCGGCGTCCCTGTTCACTCTCTGCGCATGCGCGACAGCTCCACTTATATACTCTGTGTGAGTACCATCAGAACCACAGAATACCACGTGGCATGAGGTCACAATTGAGACCAGATTTATTTCCCAATAATGCTGATTTTTGCACGAGATTTACCCAAATATGCAACAAGTTTGCTTTTGACATGATATTACTCAATGTTGAGTTCTTACAAAAAGAGGTACACTACTAAAAGAATTGCATCATGATCCCGGCGGCGTCCCTGTTCACTCTCTGCGCATGCGCGAGAAGCTCAAATCGCGCGATGCTACGTGTGCAGAGAGACAGACCAAAAAACACAACCAAGATGGCCAGGTCTGTCCCCCGGTCAGTGTGCGCATGTCCATGAATAAGTATCGGCCTCCCATAAATGGTCACATGAACCGAATCACATGATCGGGAATCGAGGTACATAAACTGTATTCAATGATCCACATATTAGAATCCAGGTCTGGACTACTGTACACCCAGGACCCCCACAAGAAAGCAAATGTGGGAATCCAGGCCCCAGCGTCCTTGCAACCTGATCACTGGCCACAATACCACCCTCACATGCGCATAATGGGGGAGACTGGTGACCAGCGACAGCGACTGTCCGCTGCAGCGAACCACCCACCGTCAAGCTAAGGGGGTGGCGACGTCGCAAGGGGTCTCCCCGCGAACCGTCGCCCACCCCAATGGGTCACCCCTCCCCCCCAATAGAAGCGCACAGGGTGTAAATGCCAGAACTGAGTAAATGAAAAAAAGGGGAAAAACATTATCATTTTATAGGGAAAACCATATGGATATAGTATATGGGTAGGTACTGAACTAACATGGACCATGTCCCACATCTGCACCGGAGTTATAGGCGGCCCATCATGCGCGTGGATGAGGTCATGAAGAACTATGGGTAGCCACCCGGATCGGCGATGTACCGCTCACAGCACTGGGCATCAGTCTTGATCATGATCAATATATAGATCTAAAAGCAAAAAGAATTTTTTATAAAATATCCAAAATAGAATAACTTGGTTGTTATGTACACATATACACTTAACCCACAGTTGGAGGGTGAGGACCTATGCGTGATACGGGAGAGACAACACTAGTCGACCCTAAAGTCGACATTCAACCCATTGGGCTTAGAGTTCGTGCCCTATATTGTAAACATCACGTATGTATTTTTGGGCACTTAATATATGTATTATACTCTGTAACTCTGGGACACAATGTATGTATTTTGTTGAGCATGATGAACCATGGAATTCATGTATTTTCTTTTGTATGGATAAATTGCTCTAATTGTAATTTTAATTGATGCACCTTTAAATTGCATGCCTGTAACACATATGCACATAGCTTGAGAAAGACAGCAACAAGCTTTTGAAACGTCGCTGCTGACTCTGGGTGAATAAACTACACGTTTTTCGTTGACATCCGTAGTGTGCTGCTGGCCTTTTTTTCATTCCTATACTACATTGGATCTTGGTGCTGATTCACATTGGCCTGATTTTGCACCCGCTAAGTGTGCTGCATCCTCATTTTCTTTTATAGCCCATTTATTCTTCTACCTCTGGTCTGGTTTCCTGACTCCTACTACACCACATGCTGGCCATTGCACCACTACACCTCCTGCCAGGCACCAATATCAAGGGCAACCCAAACTACCATCAGTCAGGATCCCCAACTACAGGGAGTGCCCAGAGGTAAGAAAGCAAGCAATGGCTTGAGGGAAAACACTGTGAGACATCTTCTAGTAAGAGCCACTACCACTCCCATCCTCTGCTCCTCAAAGGCTCGCTGCAAGTCTGGTACTGCAGCTCAGCTCCACGGAAGTGAATGGCACTGAGCTGCAATGCCGCATACAACCTGTTAACAAGTGCGGCACTGTTTTAGGAAGAACACTGCTATTGTGTAGATTCCGGACAGACGGGTATAGTACTTAGGGCTTGTGCACACGGCCGCTGGTCGGCCTTTCCGTGCATTGGAGACCGCAATTTGCGGCCCTCAATGCACAGGCAACATCCGTGTGTATTCCGCAGACGGATCCAGACCCATTCAACTTGAATGGGTCCATGATCTGTCCACACCCAAAAAAATAGAAGATGGTTTATTTTTTTGCGGTGCGGCGGCATGGAGAGAAACGCGCCTCCATTCCCCACTGGACCTTCCGGATTGCGGATCTATTCATATTGCGGACCCGTTGTTTGCGAACCACAATATGGGCCACGGCCGGCAATGGTCGTGTGTATGAGCCCTTAGAAATAGAATTTTTACACTTTTGTATCCTAAGAGCGTGGGCTTCCATTTGCAAGTATGAAGAAGACAGTTTAAAAGCTTGAAGTGAGTCACGACGTCTGCAGTCGCTGCTACTTTGGGTCGGAGACAGAAATGGTAAAAAGTTATTTGCTATTTATAATACCCAGCCATGTAGACAGATCAAGTCACCTAGAAAATGTGCAGCAAATGCACAGAAAAGATTAATTCTGTGCGGCTAATGACATAACTGGATATTCCTTGCTTCTGTATGTTCATATAGAATGGTAATGAAAGCTGAAACGTGAACAATGCCATCGTTAATTACAATCTGATTACACCATTATCTCCTTAGTCTAGTAATTAAATGAGTTGTCCCAAACTGAAAACATTGCTATCTTCCAGAAACGGCCCGCTCCTCTCTTGGGTTGCGTCTAGTATTCCAACTCAGTTCCATCTAAATAAATGCGGCTGATCTGCAATACCAGTCTTAACCTGAGCACAAGGGTGGTGCTGTTTTGGAAAAAGGCAGTTATGGTTTTCTAATGCTGGAAATTAGAAAATGCTGGACTTTAAAAGATTAAATATTCTGGTGATCTGCTGTTAGCTGCAATGTTGGCTTCTCTAGACCCTCTAGACTCATAAGGTATTGCTGATGAAGCTCCAACTGCCTACTTGTTACTCCTTCAACAGTCATTAATGAGCAGCCATGTGTAGTGCCCTGGAGCAAGGGTACTTTGGACTATGGATGTTTGTGGCTACTAAGCAAAACCGTCAACACACTACTTTAGTGCACTTGAAAGGGTTAACTTGCACAGTGATTTATGCCATTGTTAACACTTTTTATAATGTTGTACTGCATTGTATATGTTTATTTGAATATATCCTGTTCATTTGCACTGTTATTGCACTATAGCTGCACTGCACTGTGGAAAGGGTTAATGCAGATTCATCTAATAATGGGAAATTTTGGGGCTTTCTATCTATGCACTGTGGAGTTAGAAATCTTCCACAGATACTATAAGAGACTATGCTAAGTTTTGGAGGGAAAAAGCAGACGCACTAACCTTTTAAATGTCTGGTTTAGCTCTGTTGTTACATCTGACGACTTGATTATGTTTGGAAAATTTCATGGATGAGATTTCCAGATAGCAGGAACTTATAAATAAACGAGCGACTGGCTTGATTCCAAACTAAGGAGCTATTAAGTGAGCCGTATAAAACCCTAAGAGCTCTCCCTGACTGCTATGCACATACAAGGGTCTCGATGGTAGATGATTGCATGCCCACATACCTAAGCCTGTGTGACACCTGAAAACCCTATAATAGTGAGGGGACACGACCACCGGCTCCCTGCACTTAATACGGAGGGAATCAGGGTCACCTAGAATCAAGCCAGCAAGCAAACACAATACAGTAAAGGACTTATCTGAGCAAACAGCAGACGCAGCCTCCAGCAGTGAACACTTCATCCAGGAAGTAGTATAAACCGCAAAGTGAGGCAGTATGGGAGGGAATATACAGGGAGTGCAGAATTATTAGGCAAATGAGTATTTTGACCACATCATCCTCTTTATGCATGTTGTCTTACTCCAAGCTGTATAGGCTCGAAAGCCTACTACCAATTAAGCATATTAGGTGATGTGCATCTCTGTAATGAGAAGGGGTGTGGTCTAATGACATCAACACCCTATATTAGGTGTGCATAATTATTAGGCAACTTCCTTTCCTTTGGCAAAATGGGTCAAAAGAAGGACTTGACAGGCTCAGAAAAGTCAAAAATAGTGAGATATCTTGCAGAGGGATGCAGCACTCTTAAAATTGCAAAGCTTCTGAAGCGTGATCATCGAACAATCAAGCGTTTCATTCAAAATAGTCAACAGGGTCGCAAGAAGCGTGTGGAAAAACCAAGGCGCAAAATAACTGCCCATGAACTGAGAAAAGTCAAGCGTGCAGCTGCCAAGATGCCACTTGCCACCAGTTTGGCCATATTTCAGAGCTGCAACATCACTGGAGTGCCCAAAAGCACAAGGTGTGCAATACTCAGAGACATGGCCAAGGTAAGAAAGGCTGAAAGACGACCACCAAGCTGAAACGTCAAGACTGGGCCAAGAAATATCTCAAGACTGATTTTTCTAAGGTTTTATGGACTGATGAAATGAGAGTGAGTCTTGATGGGCCAGATGGATGGGCCCGTGGCTGGATTGGTAAAGGGCAGAGAGCTCCAGTCCGACTCAGACGCCAGCAAGGTGGAGGCGGAGTACTGGTTTGGGCTGGTATCATCAAAGATGAGCTTGTGGGGCCTTTTCGGGTTGAGGATGGAGTCAAGCTCAACTCCCAGTCCTACTGCCAGTTTCTGGAAGACACCTTCTTCAAGCAGTGGTACAGGAAGAAGTCTGCATCCTTCAAGAAAAACATGATTTTCATGCAGGACAATGCTCCCTCACACGCGTCCAAGTACTCCACAGCGTGGCTGGCAAGAAAGGGTATAAAAGAAGAAAATCTAATGACATGGCCTCCTTGTTCACCTGATCTGAACCCCATTGAGAACCTGTGGTCCATCATCAAATGTGAGATTTACAAGGAGGGAAAACAGTACACCTCTCTGAACAGTGTCTGGGAGGCTGTGGTTGCTGCTGCACGCAATGTTGATGGTGAACAGATCAAAACACTGACAGAATCCATGGATGGCAGGCTTTTGAGTGTCCTTGCAAAGAAAGGTGGCTATATTGGTCACTGATTTGTTTTTGAATGTCAGAAATGTATATTTGTGAATGTTGAGATGTTATATTGGTTTCACTGGTAAAAATAAATAATTGAAATGGGTATATATTTGTTTTTTGTTAAGTTGCCTAATAATTATGCACAGTAATAGTCACCTGCACACACAGATATCCCCCTAAAATAGCTAAAACTAAAAACAAACTAAAAACTACTTCCAAAAATATTCAGCTTTGATATTAATGAGTTTTTTGGGTTCATTGAGAACGTGGTTGTTGTTCAATAATAAAATTAATCCTCAAAAATACAACTTGCCTAATAATTCTGCACTCCCTGTAAAGGTAGACAATTAGTCCAAATAGGTGACAGCTGGCAGAAGGAAAGGAGATGAGAAAGTCAAACCAAAACAAAGAACATCATACAAGAGGTAGAGAAGTACATCTGCCAGACCTTCTCACAGAAGTGGCGGTGACAGCACCCCTCCCTCTACGGGTGGACTCCAAACACTCAGAGCCCACCTTCTCTGGATGATACCTATGGAAAGCCCTGATGAGACTAGTGGCCTTAATGTCCGCCACTGGGACCCAAATCCTCTCCTCAGGACCATAACCCTCCCAATGAACAAGGTACTGGAGAGAACCGCGGATAATGCGAGAATCCACAATCCTAGAGACCTGAAATTCAAGATTACCATCAACAATAATCGGAGGAGGAGGCAAAGAGGAGGATACAGTGGGTTGGACATAAGGTTTTAATAGAGACTTGTGAAAAACATTATGGATCTTCCAAGTCTGAGGAAGATGAAGACGGAAGGCAACGGGATTGATGACGGACAAGATCTTGTAAGGACCAATAAACTTAGGACCCAACTTCCAGGAGGGAACCTTCAGTTTGATATTGTTTGTGGACAACCACACCAGATCACCCACATTCAGGTCCAGACCAGGCACACGTCTCTTATCCACAACACGCTTATATCTCTCACTCATCCTCTTCAGATTACCCTGAATCTTTTGCCAAATAAATGACAAAGACGAGGAAAATCTCTCCTCATCAGGTAAACCAGAAGACCCCTCTCCAGAGAATGTCCCAAACTGCGGATGAAACCCATATGCACCAAAAAATGATGACTTATCAGAGGACTCCTGGCGACTGTTATTTAAAGCAAACTCAGCAAGGGACAAAAAAGAATACCAATCCTCCTGATTCTCCGCCACAAAACAGCGCAGATATGTCTCCAGATTCTGATTGACACGTTCGGTCTGACCATTCGACTGCAGGTGAAAAGCGGAAGAGAACAACAACCTAACCCCCAAGCGAGAACAGAAGGCCTTCCAGAATCTGGAAACAAATTGCGTGCCCCTATCAGAAACGATGTCTGAAAGGATGCCATGCAATTTAACAATATGATCAACAAACGCTTGCGCCAGCGTCTTAGCATTGGGTAACCCAGGAAAGGGAATGAAATGTGCCATTTTGCTAAAACGGTCCACTACCACCAGAATCACAGTCTTCCCCGAGGAATGAGTCAGGTCCATAGCATTGGACAGATGCGTCCAAGGACGGGAAGGAATGGGTAACGGAAGCAGAGAACCCGATGGCCGTGAATGAGGGACCTTGGCACGAACGCAGGGCTCGCAGGATGCCACAAAACCCTCAACCGTCTTACGAAGAGACGGCCACCAGAATCTCCGAGCAATGAGATCCCCTGTGGCTCTACTCCCCGGGTGCCCAGCAAGGACAGTATCGTGGTGCTCCTTAAAAACCTTGTGTCGTAAAGCGAGAGGCACAAACAACCTCCCATGAGGACAAAGATCAGAAGCCTCTGCCTGGGCTGCCTGAACCTCTACCTCCAAATCAGGATAAAGAGCAGAGACGACCACCCCTTCAATCAAAATGGGACCCGGGTCTTCAAAGTTCCCCCCTCCCGGAAAACAACGTTACAGGGCATCCGCCTTCACATTTTTAACCCCAGGGTGGAACGTAACCACAAAATAAAACCTAGAAAAGAACAAAGACCATCTGGCCTGTCTCGGGTTCAGACGCTTAGCCGATTCCAAGTAGGCCAGATTCTTATGATCGGTAAACACGGTAATAGGGTGTCTGGCTCCCTCTAACCAATGGCGCCATTCCTCAAAAGCTAATTTGATGGCCAACAACTCCCTATCTCCCACATCGTAATTTCTCTCTGCAGAAGAGAGTTTCCTTGAGAAAAAGGCACACGGTCGCCATTTGGCAGGAGAGGGACCCTGAGACAAGACCGCACACACATCCACCTCAGAAGCATCCACCTCAACAATAAAAGGTAGAGAGACATCAGGTTGTACCAAAATGGGAGCGGAAGCAAAACTCTGTTTAATACTAGAAAAGGCTTTAAGCGCATCTACCGACCACGAGGAAAAATCCACCCCCTTTTTAGTCATATCAGTGAGTGGCTTAACAACAGAGGAATAATTCAAAATGAACTTTCTGTAATAATTGGCAAAACCCAAAAACCGCATCAGCGCCTTCTGATTCTCAGGAAGCTCCCAATCAAGCACAGCGCGGACCTTCTCAGGGTCCATCCGAAAACCAGAAGCGGAGAGAAGAAAACCAAGAAATTGAATCTCCGGAACCGCAAACACACATTTTTCCAGTTTAGCGTACAATTTATTCTCCCGCAGAATCAGCAAGACCTGACATAGGTGGTCCTGATGAGTCTTAAAATCAGGAGAAAAAATCAAAATGTCATCTAGATACACCAGTACAAATTTTCCCATTAAATGATAAAAAATGCTATTCACAAAATGTTAGAAGACGGCCGGAGCATTCATCAAACCAAAGGGCATAACCAAATTTTCGAAATGACCCTCAGGGGTTTTGAAGGCCGTCTTCCATTCGTCCCCTTGCCTGACCCTGAATAGGTTGTATGCCCCTCTTAAATCCAACTTAGAAAAAACTTTAGCCCCAACAATCTGGTTAAAGAGGTCCGGGATCAGAGGAAGCACATATGGGTCACTAATCATGATACGGTTCAGCTCCCTGAAATCCAGACAAGATCTTAAAGAAGCATCTTTTTTCTTAAGAAAAAAAAACCCAGCGGCAACAGGTGACTTCGAGGGTCGGATGTGTCCCTTTCTCAGGCTCTCAGAGATATAAGTACGCATAGCGACCCTTTCAGGTTGGGAGAGATTGTATAAACGTGATTTTGGCAGCTTAGCGCCTGGGATGAGATTAATAGGGCAGTCGTACTCCCGGTGAGGGGGCAACTCCTGGACGCCACTCTCGGAAAACACATCCGAAAATTCTGAGAGAAAAGAAGGCACAGTCTTGGTAGAAACCTCTGAATGAGATGCCGTGAGGCAATTCTCTCTGCAAAACTCACTCCAACCATTTATTTGCCTTGCTTGCCAATCAATGGTGGGATTATGTTTAGGGTAGCCAGGGTAGCCCCAACACTAGAGGAGTAGGCATTCCGTTTAAGACGAAACATGACATATCCTCAACATGAGCGTCACCAACAGTCAAACGAATATTGTGAACTATGCCCTTTAACGATCTTTGGGAAAGTGGAGCGGAATCGATAGCAAAAACAGGTATATCTTTTTCCAAAGTGCATACCTGGAAACCATGCGTTGTTGCAAATTGATTATCAATGAGATTGACAGCTGCTCCACAAAAATCTCACAAACAATGTTCTTGCTGTCTAGCGCCACCCTGGCAGGTAGGATAAAACGGGAACTACAAGCAAACGGCAAACCTTCAATTTCCGCATCAACCTTGCCAATAGTAGCAAATAGAAAGTTATTAGAGTTTTTTTTTAATTTTTTTATTACCCTCAGAAAACTTCATGAATTTCCTAGTGGGGCAAACATAAGCTAAATGATTTATACCCCCACAGAAGAAACAAACCCTCCTCTGAGAGCTGAATCCTCTACTATCAGAGGCAAGCAAACCCAGCTGCATGGCCTCCTCCTCAGAGGGGATTGAGAGAGACTCAGACCCCTGCGCACTGAATAAGACAGCCCCACGGTCCTTGGGCTGAATATGACAGGAAAGAGTAGTCTCCTCTCTCTCTCTAAGACGCCGGTCAATACGAACAGCTAGAGACATGGCTGACTCTAAGGACGCTGGTCTCTCATGAAAAGCGAATGCATCTTTCAATCTTTCCAAAAGACCATTGCAAAATTGACTTCGGAGTGCAAGATCATTCCAACCAGTATCAGCTGCCCATCTCCAAAATTCTGAACAATATATCTCTGCGGACTGTTTACCCTGGCATAAAAAACGAAGTTTAGATTCAGCCAGAGCAATACGATCCGGGTCATCATATATCTGCCCCAGGGCTACAAAAAATTCATCCACCGATCGGAGGGGCCGTGCCCCCACCGGCAGCGAAAAGACCCAAGACTGAGCATTATCCCTGAGCAGCGAGATGATGATCCCCACCCTCTGCTCCTCATCACTAGAGGAATGGGGAAGTAGGCGAAAATGGGAGTTTGCAAGCCTCTCTAAAGCGAACAAAATTCTCACTACTCCCGGAGAACGTATCCGGAAGCGAGATCTTAGGCTCGGAACAAACTTAAACTGAGACACAGTTTTACGGAGATCTGCTACTTCCAGCGAAAGACCTGCATGCGGTCAATCAAGGCTAAAACCGGATACATGCTTAAGACGGTTATGGCGGTTTATAATGTCATGGATGAGATTTGCAGATAGCTGGAACTTATAAATAAACGAGCGACTGGCTTGATCCCAAACTAAGGAGCTATTAGGTGAGCCCTATAAAACCCTAAGAGCTCTCCCTGACTGCTATGCACATACAAGGGTCTCGATGGTAGACGATTGCAGAAGGAAAGGAGATGAGAAAGTGAAACCAAAACAAAGAACATCATACAAGAGGTAGAGAAGAACGTCTGCCAGACCTTCTCACAGAAGTGGCGGTGACAGAAAATCTCCTTAGCCATTCCCATAGACTTGCATTGAAACTCTATACAGAGTTTATGAGTGAAATTGCAATATTGTTTACGAGTAGTCTGTGCTTCTCCACTCTACCCCTCCCACTAGAATCCATAGTTGTCTACAGATAGGAACCAGTGTTGGAGAGACACTTACAGACTGCATGCGCGACGACCAAGCCACAGGGGATGTAGTGAGTGCACGGTGAGAATGTTGCCAAATGGTGCAGTAGTTGTACTCACTTTCCTGTAGCTCTCTGGGCCGGCGTGCAGTGTAAGGAAGGATGGCACTAAATCCTCGGGGCACTCTCTATTGCAGGGAACACCAGCCAGATGGAAGTTGAGGTGCCCTTGATGGTAGATGAGCAATGCTTAGGGTGCTTTGGTGGCTGGGCCCCTGTGTTTGTGACGCCAGCACCGTGAGGTGCAAATTAAGAGATGGAGTAGAATGATGAGAGAGGCAGTAGTTGAACCAAACAGGAAACTACTTGTCAGTTGTAATCTCTAAACAGGTAGCATTCAATAAAAGCACCTTGTCTTACATGAAGTTGGTAAAGATTATAAAGCTGCAAATCCCAATTAGCAAGCTCTGTGAGGTGATGTATATAGGTTCCAGGTTAACTTATGCAGGAGTGATGATGATGCTTTACTTGATTCCTGTCCTTACTCTGGCTATTCAGTCTTGCAATAACATGGATCCTTTGGTACTAATAGTATACAACCCAAGGGCGGTCTCCCTCATGGCAGGCATCAGTCTTCTGCTCCATTCTTTGAAAAGGTTGTCTGAACTATAGTCCAAGTAGTGTCTGGCCTTGACTCTACAATGTAGGATTACTAAATCCTGCTTCTGGATTCCAAAAGTTCAAGTACCTTACCTCCTGGGCAAGGCCCAGGAGAACAGAGATAAGTCTGTCTCCTCTCCTCCTCCTAATCTCAACAAACTCTCACTTCCTGTGGCTGACCTATATAAATGGTGTTATAGTGACCTCTAGTGTTGGTAGTGTGTAATGCATTTCACCAGCCTGTAATAGGAATTTAGCAGCTGTGACAAAGGAAATTACAGTGATTAGTGAAAGATGACATGAAAGGGCATAAAGCAACTTGGAGTGGCCCATACACACAAAAGTGGGATACTACACATGAGTGACCGGAAGGAGACACTGATATAGGGATGCTGTGCCACAGACCCTGAATCACCAGCCCCTTGACCAGGGAGTCAGCTGGTAAACTGAGCCACAGACCCTGGGTCACCAGCCCTTTGGCCTTCTGAGAGAGAGATGGACAGCTAGCTCAGGCCTTTCCTCAGCACAGAACATTCTTCTACCAGGGAGGAGACTGGAGAAGCCAGCCCAATGCCTCGCCTGTATTGTTTAGCACCTTAGTTCCTCCAATAAAGAATCACTCTGGTTTTCTGCAAACCTTGACCCTCTGGACTTATTTGCCATTGGGGTGCACCACGCCTTACCAGCCCCTCCAGAGAGTAGGAACACGTGGTGTCATCTCAACAGTGTTTAAGGGAACCCAGCACAGCACTGGGGCCACCCTAAACCAGGCCACTGCAAGTGTGATATATGGTTGTGTTGAGTCCACTGAAATAGAAGCTGCTCTTCTCAGTGGCTCTGTACTCTGATTAATAGAGGGGGGGGGGGGGGTCACTCTCTATTATATCCTTAATAAGGCTGATGGTAGGAGGATGTCAAATTGGACAATCACGTTAAAGATTACCGAACAGTTCTTCTGACTAGTGTTGATCGTGAATATTCTAATCGCAAATTTTTATTACGAATATCAGCACTTCGGCGAAGATGTAGAATATGGTGCTATATATTCATAATCGCGAATATTCTAGATTTTTTTTTCCATCAGTAACCTCCCTTCTTGCTTGTGGGCCAATGGGAAGGCTGCAATATCTTTGTCAGAGCTTATCAACATCCCTAGCAACCAATAGGAAAGTTGCCTACCTCTTATTATATAAGAAACTCCCTAGCACACATTTTCTGCAGTTTTTTTGCAGTTCTAAGAGAGAGAACAGTGACATTGCTGTGCTCTGTGCTTTCATCTGGATCCTATTCCTTATCCAATTACATTAGATAGTTAGTTAGCTCATATACAGTGAGGAACAGAAGTATTTGAACACCCTGCGATTTTGCAAGTTCTCCCACTTAGAAATCATGGAGGGGTCTGAAATTCACATTGTAGGTGCATTCCCACAAAAAAATTCAGGAAATCACATTGTATGATTTTTAAAAAATGTATTTGTCTTGCACTGCTGAACACCTGAGAAACAGCAAGAATTCTGTCTCTCAAAGACCTGTTACCGTGCCTTTAAAAAGTCCACCTCTACTCCACTCATTAATCTAACTTAGTAGCTCCTGTCTGAGCTCTTTAAAGACACCTGTCCACCCCACAGTAAGTCAGACGCCAACTACTACCATGGGCAATACCAAAGAGCTGTCAAAAGACACCAGAGACAAAATTGTGGACCTCTAGAAGGCTGGAAAGGGCTACGGGGCAATTTCCAAGCAACTTGGTGAAAATAGATCAACTGTTGGAGCAATTATTAGAAAATGGAAGAGGCTAAAGACGACTGTCAGTCTCCCGTAGACTGGGGCTCCATGCAAGATCTCACCTCGTGGGGTATCACTGATGATAAGAAAGGTGAGGAATCAGCCCAGAATTACAAGGGAGAATCTAGTCAATGACATAAAGAGAGCTGGGACCACAGTTTCAAAGGTCACTGTCGGTAGAGCACTACGCCGTCATGGTTTAAAATCATGCATTGCTCAGAAGGTTCCCCTGCTCAAGTCATCACATGTCCAGGCCCGTCTGAAGTTTTCCAATGACCATCTGGATGATCCAGAGGAGGCATGGGAGAAAGTCATGTGGTCAGATGAGACCAAAGTCGAACTTTTTTGGTCTAAACTTCACTCGTAGTGTTTGGAGGAAAAAGAAGGATGAGTTGCATCCCAAGTACACCATCCCTACTGTGAAGCATGGGGGAGGTAACATCTTGCTTTGGGGTTGCTTTTCTGCGAAGGGGACAGGACGACTGCACTGTATTAAGGAGAGGATGAATGGGGCCATTTATTGTGAGATTTTGAGCAGCAACCTCCTTCCCTGAGTCAGAGCATTGAAGATGGGTCGTGGCTGGGTCTTCTAACATGACAACGACCAAAAGCACACAGCCAGGATAACCAAGGAGTGGCTCTGTAAGAAGCATATCAAGGTTCTGGAGTGGCCTAGCCAGTCTCCAGACCTAAATCCAATAGAACATCTTTGGAGGCAGCTGAAACTCTGTGTTTATCCAATAGAAACTCTTTGGAGGCAGCTGAACTCTGCTCAGCGACAGCCCCGAAACCTGACAGATCTAGAAGAGATCTGTGTGGAGGAGTGGGCCAAAATCCCTGTTGCAGTGTGTGCAAACTTGGTCAAGAACTACAGGAAACATTTGACCTCTGTAATTGCAAACAAAGTCTTCTGTACCGAATATTAACACTGATTTTCTCAAGTGTTCAAATACTTATGTTCAGCAGCAAATAAATTCTTTAAAAATCATACAATGTGATTTCCTTTTTTATTTTTTTATTCTGTCTCTCAGAGTGGGAATGCACCTACAATGTGAATTTCAGACCCCTCCGTGATTTCTAAGTGGGAGAACTTGCAAAATCGCAGGGTGTTCAAATACTTCTGTTCCTTACTGTATATAATACAGATAGTCAGTGTAGGTTAGATAGTGATATAGTGTAGCTGTTCCAGTGCAGGGTGTTAGGTAGTGTAATAGGAATTACTGTTTCTCTGCTGTCCATACATACATGCTATAGACATAGGCCCTGATTTATCATACCTCACTTTAGAATTCTGGCATCAAAAGGTCACAAAATAGGGCTTTTGCGACTTTTTTGCACTCCCTTGCGCAAAACTTATGCGATTACGCAAAAATGTGCGACTTTTTCGACTCACTTACGCAAAATTTAGCGACTTTTTGCATGTGTACACCACTTACTCTAGTTTTGTAATATGGGTGGAAAAGAGGGTGTTTTTAGCTATGTTAATGAGATTCACTCCAGATTTATCATTGAGACTTTTTTTTAAAAGTCTCAAAGTAGTCGCTATCTCACTCCAGGATGAGGGTGGAGTAGAAAAAATGGAGGAGCTTTTCTAGACAGAAGTGTTAGGTTTAAAGGGAACCTGTCATCATCTTTATGCTGCCCATACTAACCGCAGCATAAAGTAGAGACAGGTGAGTTGATTTCAGCGGTCTGTCATTTATTTGTTAAAAGTAAGTGGTTGCCGAGAACCAACATCACAAGCATTGCAGACTGGGCCTGGAAAAGAGTCACGGCCACCTGAGAAGAGTCATGGTTATTCGTGAATTCCTGCTCTCCCCACCTGCAGATGACTGACAGTCTTCTACCTAGTTTTCTCCATTTCTCTCTAGGAGAGAACTGCCAATCATCAGCAGATGGGAGAGAGCAGGAGATTATGAATAACCATGACTCTTCTCAGGAAGATTTGACTCTTCTCAAGGTCTGGGCTGCAATGATTATGATGCTGGTTCTCAGCAACCACTTACTTTTAGCTGATGTGTGACACACCGCTGGAATCAGCATTTCTGTCACTATATTATGCTTCCCTGAGTGAGGTTAGCATAAAGTTGATGACAGGTTCCCTTTAACCCCTTAAGGACACAGCCCTATTTCACCTTAAGGACCAGGCCATTTTTTGCAAATCTGACCAGTGTCACTTTAAGTGCTGATAACTTTAAAACGCTTTGACTTACCCAGGCCGTTCTGAGATTGTTTTTTCATCACATATTGTACTTCATGACACTGCTAAAATTGGGTCAAAAAAGTTAATTTTTTTGCATAAAAAATACCATATTTACCCAAATTTTTTTTAAAATTTGCAAATTTCAAAGTTTCAGTTTCTCTACTTCTGTAATACATAGCAATACCCCCAAAAATTGTGATGACTTTACATTCCCCATATGTCTACTTCATGTTTGTAGCATTTTGGGAATGATATTTTATTTTTTGGGGATGTTACAAGGCTTAGAAGTTTAGAAGCAAATCTTGAAATTTCTCAGAAATTTACAAAAAAAACATTTTTAGGGACCCCTACAGGTCTGAAGTCACTTTGCGAGGCTTACATAATAGAAACCGCCCAAAAATGACCCCATTCTATAAACTACACCCCTCAAGGTATTCAAAACTGATTTTACAAACTTCTTTAACCCTTTAGGTGTTGCACAAGAGTTATTGGCAAATGGGGATGAAATTTGAGAATTTCATTTTTTTGCCTAATTTTCCATTTTAACCCATTTTTTTCCACTAGCAAAGCAAGGGTTAACAGCCAAACAAGACTGTATCTTTATTGCCCTGACTCTGCCGTTTACAGAAACACCCCAAATGTTAACCCTTTAGGTGTTGCACAAGATTTAATGGAAAATAGAGATACAATTTCAAAATTTCACATTTTTGGCAGATTTTCCATTTTAATATTTTTTTTCCAGTTACAAAGCAAGGGTTAACAGCCAAACAAAACTCAATATTTATGGCCCTGATTCTGTAGTTTACAGAAACACCCCATATGTGGTCGTAAACTGCTGTACGGGCACACGGCAGGGCGCAGAAGGAAAGGAATGCCATACGGTTTTTGGAAGGCAGATTTTGCTGGACTGGTTTTTTTGACACCATGTCCCATTTGAAGCCCCCCTGATGCGCCCCTAGAGTAGAAACTCCAAAAAAGTGACCCCATTTTAGAAACTACGGGATAGGGTGGCAGTTTTGTTGGTACTAGTTTAGGGTACATATGATTTTTGGTTGCTCTATATTACACTTTTTTGTGCAGCAAAGTAACAAGAAATAGATTTTTTGGCACGTTTTTTTTTTTTTTTTGTTATTTACAACATTCATCTGACAGGTTAGATCATGTGGTCATTTTATAGAGCAGGTTGTCATGGACGCGGCGATACCTAATATGTATACAATTTTTTTTATTTATGTAAGTTTTACACAATGATTTCATTTTTAAAAACAAAAAAAATGTTTTAGTGTCTCCATAGTCTAAGAGCCATAGTTTTTTCAGTTTTTGGGCGATTATCTTAAGTAGGGTCTCATTTTTTT
>NC_053393.1:523329493-523366762 GCF_905171765.1 Bufo bufo
TGCCCCATTCCAGTTATTACTTTAGTTGCCCTCCTCTGGACCCTCTTAGTTTGACATGACCGATCCCTCATGAAGCCATGCTGATATGGTGTTATTTGCTGATTTTCATTGAGATCCTCCAAGATAGCATCTCTTAGAAAACCTTCAAACAGTTTACCCACAACAGATGTTAAACTTACCAGCCTATAGTTTTCAGGCTCTGTTTTTGCACCCTTTTTGAATATTGGCACCACATTTGCTATGCGCCAATCCTATGGAACACTCCCTGTCAGTATAGAGTCTGAAATATCAGAAATAAGGGTCTGGCTATGACATTACTTAATTCTCTTAGGATACGGGGGTGTATGCCATCTGGTCCTGGTAATTTATCTATTATAATCTTTTTAAGTCGCTGTTGTACTTCTTACTGGGTCAGACAGAGCAGTTTTAATGGGGAATTTACTTTTACATTCTGCATTTCATCTGACAGTTTATTTTCCTCAGTGAATACAGTGGAGAAAAAAATATTTAATAGCTTTACTTTTTCCTCGTCGCTCTCTGCAACTCCCCCTTCATTGCTCTGTAGAGGGCCGACACCTTCAGATTTATACTTTTTACCATTTATATAATTGAAGAACAATTTAGGTTTAGTTTTTCTCTCTTCGGCAATTAATCTCTCGGGCTCTAGTTTGCCGGCTTTCATTTGTTTTTCACATATTCTTTTTTTTTCCTTATTGTTATTCGGTGCTTCCTGGCTCCCCTCCTGTTTTAGTGATTTAAATGCTTTCTTTTTATCATTTATTGCTTCCTTTACAGTTCTACGTATTTATCCACATTGGTTTCTTCTTGTTCCTTAACCCTTTATTCCTATAAGGTATGTACCTCTTACAATTATATTTTAGGATGCTTTTAAAAATATCAAATTTTTTGGCTGTTTTTTTTATTTTTGAATACTTTGTCCCAGTTAGTTACGCCTATGGCCTCTCTAAGTTGGCTAAATTTAGCTTTTTTGAAGTTTGGTATTTTTGTTCCTCCCTGTAGAAACGCTCGTTTGAAGGATAATTGGAGGGTTATTACTTTATGGTCACTATTTCCCAGGTGTCCCCCGACCTGCACATCTGTTGTTCTATCAGGTCTATTGGTTAATACTAAGTCCAATATGGCTGTCCCTCTAGTCGGGTCCTGAACCAGTTGGGGAAGGTAATTGTCTTTGGTTATCTCCAAGAACCTGTTTCCTTTATGAGATATACAGGTTTCAGTTTCCCAGTCTATATCTGGGCAGTTGAAGTCCCCCATAATAACCACCTCATTATGATTTGCCGCCTCATCTATCTCGTTTAGTAGTAGATTTTCTGTGGACTCTGGTATATTAGGTGGTTTATAATAAACTCCTATTAGTATTTTATTATTGTTTTTGCCTCCATATATTTCTACCCACATTGACTCCACATGTTCCTGTCCCTCACAGGACTTTACATAAAGGTAGACCCCTCCCCCTCTCCGGTTTTGACGATACTTTCTAAACAGACTGTAACCTTGTACATTAACTGCCCAGTCATAGCTATCCTCCAGCCATGTCTCAGTTATTCCCACTATGTCATAGTCCTCCTCACACATTACTACTGTTGTAGTCCTTCCTTCCATTCCTCCCCCAGTTCCTTTACCTCGCCCCAGGTCTCTATCTGCATTATCTTCCCATCCTATAACGTAATTAACCAAAAGAGAACAATAGGAAAAAATCAACGGCACTCACCAGCTGCAGGGTATCTTTATTTCTTTCTTTATTGCAGTAGCAAAAAACATGCAGACATAACAGGGCTGAGGCAGACGAGCCTTCACAACAAATAAAAGCCGCCTTAGCCCTGTTATGTCTGCATTTTTTTGCTACTGCAATAAGGAAAGAAATGAAGATACCCTGCAGCTGGTGAGTGCCGCTGATTTTTTCCTATTGTTCTCTTTTGGTGGATTGCATTCTATTGAAAATATACCTAAGCATGCACTACCGTAAGCTTTGCATATTATCCCGGTGTACACAGAGGACTACTTACGTGTTTGACTAGCGATTTATTGGGTGTAGTGCCGCCTGAACTTTTCTTCTGTTGTGTTCTATAACGTAATTACCCTCCCCCCAGTCCCTAGTTTAAACACTCTTCAAACCTTCTAGCCATCTTTCCCCCCAACACAGCTGCCCTTTCCCCATTGAGGTGCAGCCCGTCCCTATGATAGAGTTCAAAGAAAAATGCTTCAGAAATATTTTGCAAAACAGACGTGTGTCACCTCCAGCTCTGTGAGAAGGTCTGTTAGACGTTCTTCGCTACCTCTTGCATGACGTTCTTTGTTTTGGTTTCACTTTGTCATCTCCTTTCCTTCTCCCAGCTGTCACTAATTTACACTAATTGTCTCCCTTTATATCCCCTCCCATACTGCCTCACTTTGCGGTTTATACTTCTTCCTGGATGAGTTGTTCATTGCTGGATACTGCTTCTCCTGATTCCTCAGATAAGTCTGTTTCCTTTATTTGTGTTTCCTTGCTGACTTGATTGTAGGTGACCCTGACTCCGTCCGTATTAAGTGCAGGGAGCCGGTGGTCGTGTCCCCTCACTATTATAGGGTTTTCAGGTGTCACACAGTCTAGGTACGAGGGCATGCAATCGTCTACAATAAAGACCTTTGCATGGGCATAGCAGTCAGGTAGAGCTCTAGGGGTTTTAAAGGGCTCACCCATATGCTCCTTAGTTTGGGATCAAGCCAGTCGGATGTTTATTTATAAGTTCCAGCTTTCTGCAACACCATCCGTGACATTATAAACCGCCATAACCGTCTTAAGCATGGATCCAGTTTCAACCTTGATGGACTGCATGCAAGGTCTTTCGCTGGAGGTAGCAGATCTTCGTAAAACTGTGTCTCAGTTTCAGAAGACCGATTCTGCTGGCATTCATGGAGTTTGTTCCGAGCCTAAGATCTCGCTTCCGGATATGTTCTCCGGGGGTAGTGAGAATTTTGTTCGCTTTAGAGAGGCTTGCAAACTCCATTTTCACCTACTTCCCCATTCCTCTGGTTATGAGGAGCAGAGGGTGGGGATCATCATCTCGCTGCTCAGGGATAACGCTCAGTCTTGGGCCTTTTCGCTGCCGGTCGGGGCACAGCCCCTCCGATCGGTAGATGAATTTTTTGTAGCCCTGGGGCAGATATATGATGACCCGGATCGTATTGCTTTGGCTGAATCTAAACTGCGTCTTTTATGCCAGGGTAAACAGTCCGCAGAGATATATTGTTCAGAATTTTGGAGATGGGCAGCTGATACTGGTTGGAATGATGCTGCACTCTGAAGTCAATTTTGCCATGGTCTTTCGGAAAGATTGAAAGATGCATTTGCTTTTCATGAGAAACCAACCTTGTTAGAATCTGCCATGTCTCTAGCTGTTCGTATTGACAGGTGTCTTAGAGAGAGAGGAGACTACTCCTTCCTGTCATATTCAGTCCAAGGACAGTGGGGCGGTCTCATTCAGTGCGCACGGGTCTCAGTCTCTCTCAATCCCCTCTGAGGAGGAGGCCATGCAGCTGGATTTGCTTGCCTCTGATAGTAGAGGATTCAGCTCTCAGAGGAGGGTTTGTTTCTGTTGTGGGGGTATAAATCATTTGGCTAATGTTTGCCCCTCTAGGAGATTCATGGAGTTTTCTGAGGGTAATAAAAGAAAAACAAAAAGAAAAAAACACTCTAAAAACTTTCCATTTGCTACTATTGGCAAGGTTGAAGCAAAAATTGAAGGTTTGCCATTTACTTGTAGTTCCCGTTTTCTCCTACCTGCCAGGGTGGCGCTAGACAGCAAGAACATTGTTTGTGAGATTTTTGTTAATAGTGGAGCAGCTGTCAATCTCATTGATAATCAATTTGCAATAACGCATGGTTTCCAGGTATGCACTTTGGAAAAGGATATACCTGTTTTTGTTATCGATTCCGCTCCACTTTCTCAAAGATCGTTAAAGGGCATAGTTCACAATATCCGTTTGACTGTGGGTGACGCTCATGTTGAGGATATGTCATGTTTTGTCTTAAGCGGATTACCTACTCCTCTAGTGTTGGGGCTACCCTGGCTCACTAAACATAACCCCACCATTTATTGGCAAGCAAGGCAAATAAATGATTGGAGTGAGTTTTGCAGAGAGAATTGCCTCACGGCGTCTCTTTCAGAGGTTTCTACCAAGAGTGTGCCATCTTTTCTCTCAGAATTTTCGGATGTGTTTTCCGAGAGTGGTGTCCAGGAGTTGCCCCTGCACCGGGAGTACGACTGCCCTATTAATCTTATCCCAGGCGCCAAACGGCCAAAATCACGTTTATACTCTCCCAACCTGAAAGAATCGCTATGCGTACTTATATCTCTGAGAGCCTGAGAAAGGGACACATCCGACCCTCAAAGTCACCTGTTGCCGCTGTTTTTTTTTTTCTTAAGAAAAAAGATGCTTCTTTAAGACCTTGTCTGGATTTCAGGGAGCTGAACCATATCACGATTCGTGACCCATATCCGCTTCCTCTGATCCCGGACCTGTTTAACCAGATTGTTGGGGCTAAAGTTTTTTCTAAGTTGGATTAAAGAGGGGCATACAACCTAGTCAGGGTCAGGCAAGGGGACGAATGGAAGACGGCCTTCAATACCCCTGAGGGTCATTTCGAGAATTTATGCACTTTGGTTTGATGAATGCTCCTGCCGTCTTCCAACATTTTGTGAACAGCATTTTTCATCATTTAATGGGGAAATTTGTACTGGTGTATCTGGATGACATTTAGATTTTTTCTCCTGATTTCAAGACTCATCGAGACCATCTACATCAGGTCTTGCTGATTCTGCGGGATAATAAATTGTATGCTAAACTGGAAAAATGTGTGTTTGCGGCTCCGGAGATTCAATTTCTTGGTTTTCGCCTCTCCGCTTCTGGTTTTCGCATGGACCCTGAGAAGGTCAGCACTGTGCTTGATTGGGAGCTTCCTGAGAATCAGAAGGCGCTGATGCGGTTTTTGGGTTTTGCCAATTATTACAGAAAGTTCATTTTTGAATTATTCCTCTGTTGTTAAGCCACTCACTGATATGACTAAAAAGGGGGTAGATTTTTCTTCGTGGTCGGTAGATGCGCTTAAAGCCTTTTCTAGTATCAAAGAGAGTTTTGCTTACGCTCCCATTTTGGTACAACCTGATGTCTCTCTACCTTTTATTGTTGAGGTGGATGCTTCTGAGGTGGGTGTGGGTGCGGTCTTATCTCAGGGTCCTTCTCCTGCCAAATGGCGACCGTGTGCCTTTTTCTCAAGGAAACTCTCTTCTGCAGAGAGAAATTACGATGTGGGAGATAGGGAGTTGTTGGCCATCAAATTAGCTCTTGAGGAATGGCGCCATTGGTTAGAGGGAGCCAGACACCCTATTACTGTGTTTACCGACCATAAGAATCTGGCCTACTTGGAATCGGCCAAGCATCTGAACCCGAGACAGGCCAGATGGTCTTTATTCTTTTCTAGGTTTAATTTTGTGGTTACGTTCCGCCCTGGGGTTAAAAAGGTGGATGCCCTGTCACGTTGTTTTCCGGGAGGGGGGAACTTTGAAGACCCGGGTCCCATTTTGGCTGAAGTGGTGGTCGTCTCTGCTCTTTATCCTGATTTGGAGGCAGAGGTTCAGGCAGCCCAGGCAGAGGCTCCTGATCTTTGTCCCCCTGGGAGGTTGTTTGTGCCTCTCGCTTTCCGACACAAGGTTTTTAAGGAGCACCACGATACTGTCCTAGCTGGGCACCCGGGGAGCAGAGCCACAGTGGATCTCATTGCTCGGAGATTCTGGTGGCCGGCTCTTCGTAAGACGGTTGAGGGTTTTGTGGCAGCCTGCGAGACCTGCGCTCGTGCCAAGGTTCCTCATTCACGGCCATCGGGTTCTCTCCTCCCGTTCCCGTTACCCATTCCTTCCCGTCCTTGGACGCATCTGTCCATGAACTTCATTACGGACCTGCGTTTTAGCAAAATGGCGCATTTCATTCCCTTTCCTGGGTTACCCAATGCTAAGACGCTGGCGCAAGCGTTTGTTGATCACATTGTTAAATTGCATGGCATTCCTTCAGACATCGTTTGTGAGGGGGGCACACAATTTGTTTCCAGATTCTGGAAGGCCTTCTGTTCTCGCTTGGGGGTTCGGTTGTCGTTCTCTTCTGCTTTTCACCCGCAGTCGAATGGTCGGACCGAACGCGGCAATCAGAATCTGGAGACATATCTGCGCTGTTTTGTGGCAGAGAATCAGGAGGATTGGTATTCTTTTTTGTCCCTTGCTGAGTTTGCTTTAAATAACCGTCGCCAGGAGTCCTCTGATAAGTCACCATTTTTTGATGCATATGGGTTTCATCCGCAGTTTGGGACATTCTCTGGAGAGGGGTCTTCTGGTTTACCTGATGAGGAGAGATTTTCCTCGTCTTTGTCATTTATTTGGCAAAAGATTCAGGGTAATCTAAAAAGGATGAGTGAGAGATATAAGCGTGTGGCGAATAAGAGACGTGTGCCTGGTCCGGACCTGAATGTGGGTGATCTGGTGTGATTGTCTACAAAGAATATCAAACTGAAGGTTCCCTCCTGGAAGTTGGGTCCTAAGTTTATTGGGCCTTACAAGATCTTGTCCGTCATCAATCCCGTTGCCTTCCGTCTTGATCTTCCTCAGACTTGGAAGATCCATAATGTTTTTCACAGGTCCCTTTTAAAACCCACTGTACCCTCCTCTTTGCCTCCTCCTCCGATTGTTTTTGATGGTAATCTTGATTTTCAGGTCTCTAGGATTGTGGATTCTCGCATTATCCGCGGTTCTCTCCAGTACCTCGTTCATTGGGAGGGTTATGGTCCTGAGGAGAGGATGTGGGTCCCAGTGGCGGACATTAAAGCCACTCGTCTCATCAGGGGTTTCCATATGTCTCATCCTGAGTAGGTGGGCTCTGAGTGTCCGGATTCCACCCGTAGAGGGAGGGGTACTGTCACCTCCAGCTCTGTGAGACGGTCTGTTAGACATTCTTCGCTACCTCTTGCATGATGTTCTTTGTTTTGGTTTCACTTTGTCATCTCCTTTCCTTCTCCCTGCTGTCACCTATTTACACTAATTGTCTCCCTTTATATCCCCTCCCATACTGCCTCACTTTGCGGTTTATACTTCTTCCTCAGATAAGTCTGTTTCCTTTATTTGTGTTTCCTTGCTGGCTTAATTGTAGGTGACCCTGACTCCGTCCTTATTAAGTGCAGGGAGCCGGTGGTCGTGTCCCCTCACTATTATAGGGTTTTCAGGTGTCACATAGTATAAGGTACGTGGACATGCAATCGTCTACCATAAAGACGATTGCATAGCAGTCAGGGAGAGCTCTAGGGGTTTTATAGGGCTCACCCATATGTTCCTTAGTTTGGGATCAAGCCAGTCGGATGTTTATTTATAAGTTCCAGCTTTCTGCAACACCATCTGTGACAACGTGTCAGTAGAGGTGACAAATCTTCATTCAGGGTGGTGTCACACACAGCATTTTTTTAACCAAACCCAGAAATTGATCCAACCAGAAGAAGAGGTAAAATCCTTCCTCAATATTTCTCATTCCTTTACAACATACTCGAAGAACTGCATAAAATACTGCCATAAACTCTATGTGAGACACCAACCTTAAAGGCGTTGTCCAGTATTTTACAATTGCCGACAGTGTCGGACTGAAGTTCCTTGGGCCCTCCACATACCTCCCAACTGCCCCGGATCTGGTGGGACAGCCCCAGATTTCAGTAGCTGGCCCTCTGTCCTGGTACGGGGGAGCTATGTCCCGCTTTCTGGCAGCTGTCCCTTCGTCGATAGAAAGCAGATACAGTTGCCATAATGAAGACACCTCTTGTCTGTGCAGGGGGCAGGACCAGTTGGCAGTTAGACTTGGCTCTGCCTCCTTCACATACTAGAGCATCCGATGTCCTGCTGCTGCTGTTGCTGCTGCTGCTAGGAAGAAGGTAAGTATGTGGTGTTTATTTTTTTACATTCTGCGAGGGGCACAATGTGCGCATATTCCTGGGGGGCACAATGTGGGCATATTACTGGGGGCACAATGTAAGCATATTACTGGGGTCACAATGTGGGCATATAACTGGGGGCACAGCTGGGCATACCTAGGGGCACAGCTGGGCATATTAATGAGGGCAAATAACAGGGCATATTACTGGGGAACAGCTGGGCATAATTCTGTGAGGGGGCACAATGAGGGCATAAATACTGTGCGGTGGCATGAACGGGGAATAATTACTATGTGGGGCATTAAGGGGACTGGGTGGGATTAGGTGTATAGTTATGTTTTGGGCAGAGTTAGAGATGTGGCCTAGTGCTTTGCGCGCCGCACAATATGTCCCTCTTTATTCGCTTACAAAGTTGGGAGTTATGCCACCAGATGAAATGATTCTGAGGACCAACCCTCTTTGTATATAGGACCTTAAGGGCCCTGTTTTACTAGGGATCCTTCTCGTGTTTCCTAATGACCAGTGATGTCACAACTATTTCACTTGTCTGGGCGTGGCTCAGCCGGGTTCACTTCAATGGGGCCGAGCAGCGCCCAGGCCAGTGAAATAGCTGATTGGCTGGGGTCCCGGGTGTCCGAAGGCTAGATCATCATAAGAAAAAAGTGTGGAACACCTTTAAATATAGTAATTGACATAGAAAAGTAAAAATGACAAATTAAAAAAAATATATATGTTACACATAAAAATGCGCTTTATACAGTAGGTAATTTTTTTGATGACACATTCCCTTTAAACAGGCAATTATCTTGTTGCAGTCATGGGACCATGTATGCAACCACTTTATAAAAGTTCTCCCATCTAAAATTAGACACCGGCATATGCAACGTCCGACAGCGGCAAAGGGTCCCTGTAAGAAACATTTGTGACGCCAGTTGCAGTGAAACAACAACGGGACAGAGTACCTTTAAGAAATGGTGTTAGTAGTGGTACCCAGGTGTAGGAATGGCCGAGTGGTATAGGGTGGCCTACCATGTCACTTACTGTTTTGTATGAGAGTGTCGCAATGCTCCTACCTGGATATGCTGGACCCCAGGCATTGTCTTCCGAAGCAGAAAATAAGGGGGGTAGTTAACTTGGGGATGAAGAATAAATTGAGTCCAGACCTTATGATAAAGTTCAATAACAGCTTTACTTGGCATAAACATTTCTCCAAACAGGTTACAGACTTTGTCTTGGTTCCAGCAGGCTTTAGCATTAAAACTCTGGTAGGCAAACTTTTCTCTCCTACATCTGTTACACTCTGGCTCTGCTGTACTAACAGGGTAGCTATATAACTTAGCTTCCTCTGGATGCTGCAACTCCTCTCTTGGTAGTCTGTCTCTTAAGTAGTACCAGGGAACTCTACTTCTTGGCTTCTGAGGCTCTAAGCTGCGGCCTCCATATCCAGCAGAGCTGAAGGTGCTCTAGCTGGCTTGGGCACGTCCAGCAGGGACGTGGCCCCGCACAACCCCCCTTACCAGGGGGTAAGCTGGAACTAACTCTAACTAGAACTCCACCCTTCCTGCAGCAAGTGAGAAAGGCCCACCACACCACAGATGGGGGTTAGAATGGAAAAGAAGGTTCCACTCTATGTAACTATAGCTCTGCCTTGTTTTCTGCCACCTGCTGGTGAACCAGGCACATTACCTTTGAACATAACAGTTGCAAAATAGGAAATGCACAGTGTTTGGACCTGGAATAAATACACATGATGACATGAGGTTACCAATAATGACAGTAGAGAGGTGCAAAGGTGGTAATGCCACTCTGGGGCGTTACACATAGACCAAGGAAAATTTGAGATCACCATTTACTTCTATATAGAGAATGAATGGACACTGGACATACTCAGTGTCGGGCCCGCCAGCAAAGTTGATTTTGGGGGCCCACTGTACGGATACATTCAAATATTACAAGATGCTACCAGATGATTGAATATGGGGGTCCCTGCAGCAACTTTGAGAAGGTAGGTCCTGAGGAGAAGAGGACACTGGCTAGCTATCCTCTATACCTAGAAGTCATCTCAGTTATCTAATCTATGAAGTTTTTTATATGAACATAGGATGGCTGAGGTTCTGTACATTGAATATATGTATTTAGTGCAGTAAGTCTACTGTGTTATGTGCCACTTCTGCAGGGAGTGGGAGACTAGGGGCCCACCTTGCTCAAGGGCCCATCAGGGGATTCACCTGTACCCCTGTGGGCCAGTCCGAGCCTGGACATACTATCCTATAAGGAGGTAAGTCATCTGGTACTAGAGATGAGTGAATCGACTTCTCATGAAACATCCGAAATCGATTTGCATAAAACTTTGTTTCAATACTGTACGGAACGAGCGTTCTGTACAGTATTAGAATGTATTGGCTCCGATGAGCCGAAGTTATTACTTCGCGAAGTCTCGCAGGACTTGGGGTAATAACTTCATAAATAGATTTTTACTGTAAAAAAAAACATTTCCCGAACTCGAGTTCAGTTCCAAGGTAGCACTGGTAATATGGTCCTATGAATAGTGGCAAAATATGATCTTCCAGAGCTCTGCAGGTAATATTTTATATCAACTCTGAGATTTGAATAGTGCACTAAAGTGACATCTTTAGCTCTGAAACATCTGCATACAGTAATTATAACTAGAATCGGAAATCATTCCTTGAATGAGAGAATCATTTTTTTTACAATTAGCTTTTTTAGATACAATATTGCACAATCTAAATGAAATTCACAAACATGTGTTGTAAGCTGTAATCATTTGCCCTCAACCTGATCTGAATAGAAGCTATCAGTGATTTCCATACAAGCTTCTTGCGTTAAAAGAGCCAGAACAATTCAGGGCATGTACTGTATCATTTACTGCATGAGAGATAATAAAACATACTTATATTCTACAATGCTACCAGAAAGAAGCCATTTATCAGCTCTGTATGTGCCATGCATTTCATTTAAAGAAACACCAATCTCCTATATGCTGAGCAAAGGTATTTACTTTTATTATATATATTGTATTTATGGCTCCGAGTGGAGCATATATCGCATATTCTGTGTACCTGTGATGGAGCTTTTTCTTGTGAACTGCCAAGAGGTTTGCGCAAAAGATGGCAATAGATACAGTCAGGTCCATAAATATTGGGACATCTACACAATTCTAACATTTTTGGCTCTATACACCACCACAATGGATTTGAAATGAAACAAACAAGATGTTCTTTAACTGCAGACTGTCAGCTTTAATTTGAGGGTATTTACGTCCAAATCAGGTGAACGGTGTATGAATTACAACAGTTTGCATATGTGCCTCCCACTTGTTAAGGAACCAAAAGTAATGGGACAGAATAATAATCATAAATCAAACTTTCACTTTTTAATACTTGGTTGCAAATCCTTTGCAGTCAATTACAGCCTGAAGTCTGGAACGCATAGACATCACCAGACGCTGGGTTTCATCCCTGGTGATGCTCTGCCAGGCCTCTACTGCAACTGTCTTCAGTTCCTGCTTGTTCTTGGGGCATTTTCCCTTCAGTTTTGTCTTCAGCAAGTGAAATGCATGCTCAATCGGATTCAGGTCCGGTGATTGACTTGGCCATTGCATAACATTCCACTTCTTTCCATTAAAAAAAACTCTTTGGTTGCTTTTGCAGTATGCTTTGGGTCATTGTCCATCTGCACTGTGAAGCGCCGTCCAATAAGTTCTGAAGCATTTGGCTGAATATGAGCAGATAATATTGCCCGAAAAACACTTCAGAATTCATCCTGCTGATTTTGTCAGCAGGTACATCATCAATAAATACAAGAGAACCAGTTCCATTGGCAGCCATACATGCCCACGCCATGACACTACCACCACCATGCTTCACTGATGAGGTGGTATACTTAGGATCATGAGCAGTTCCTTTCCTTCTCCATACTCTTCTCTTCCCATCACTCTGTTACAAGTTGATCTTGGTCTCATCTGTCCATAAGATGTTGTTCTCGAACTGTGAAGGCTTTTTTAGATGTCGTTTGACAAACTCTAATCTGGCCTTCCTGTTTTGAGGCTCACCAATGATTTACATCTTGTGGTGAACCCTCTGTAATCACTCTTGTGAAGTCTTCTCTTGATTGTTGGTTTTGACACACATACACCTACCTCCTGGAGAGTGTTCTTGACCTGGCCAACTGTTGTGAAGGGTGTTTTCTTCACCAGGGAAATAATTCTTCGGTCATCCACCACAGTTGTTTTCCATGGTCTTCCGGGTCTTTTGGTGTTGCTGAGCTCACCGATGCGTTCCTTCTTTTTAAGAATGTTCCACACAGTTGTTTTGGCCATGCCTAATGTTTTTGCTATCTCTCTGATGGGTTTGTTGTGTTTTTTTCAGCCTAATGATGGCTTGCTTCACTGATGGTGTCAGCTCTTTGGATCTCATCTTGAGAGTTGACAGCAACAGATTCCAAATGCAAATACCACACTTGAAATGAACTCTGGACCTTTTATCTGCTCATTGTAATTGGGATAATGAGGATAACACACACCTGGCCATGGAACAGCAGAGAAGCCAATTGTCCCATTACTTTTGGTGCCTTAACAAGTGGGAGGCACATATGCAAACTGTTGTAATTCCTACACCGTTCACCTGATTTGGATGTAAATACCCTGATTTGGATGTAAATAGCTGACAGTCTGCAGTTAAAGCACATCTTGTTCGTTTCATTTCAAATCCATTGTGGTGGTGTATAGAGACAAAAATGTTAGAATTGTGTCGATGTCCCAATATTTATGGACCTGACTGTATTCTGCATATTTTTTTTCCTTGGAACTATCAATTCTTAAATCCATTCTGAGATTATGACTGGTATTCTCCAAAAATAATATAACTGCTATAATACTGTACTATATTACTACCTCCTATGCACAAGAATATAGCTACTATAATACTGCTCCTATGTGCAAGAATATAACTACTATAATACTGCCTCCTATGTACAAGAATATAACTACTATAATACTGCCTCCTATGTGCAAGACTATAACTACTATAATACTGCCTCCTATGTACAAGAATATAACTACTATAAAACGGTTCCTATGTACCAGAATATATCTACTACAATGCTGCCCCCTATGTACAAGAATATAACTACTATAATACTGCCTCCTATGTACAAGAATATAACTACTATAAGGCTACTTTCACACTACCATTCAGAGCGGGTCCGTCTGATGTCTGCTCAGACGGATCTGCTCCTATAATGCAGACGTTTGTATCCGTTCAGAACGGATCCGTCTGCATTATAGTTTGAAAGAAATTCTAAGTGTGAAAGTAGCCTGAACGGATCCGTCCAGACTTTACATTGAAAGTCAATGGGGGACGGATCCGTTTGAAGATTGAGCCATATTGTGTCATCTTCAAACGGATCCGTCCCCATTGACTTACATTGTAAGTCTGGACGGATCCGCTTGCCTCCGCGCGGCCAGGCGGACACCCGAACGCAAGCAGCGTTCAGGTGTCCGCTTGCTGAGCGGAGCGGAGGCTGAACGCTGCCAGACTGATGCATTCTGAGCGGATCCGCGTCCACTCAGAATGCATTAGGGCTGGACGGATGCGTTCGGGGCCTCTTATGAGCCCCTTCAAACGGAGCTCACAAGTGGACACCCGAACGCTAGTGTGAAAGTAGCCTAATACTGTACCTATGTACAAGAATATAACTACTATAATACTACCTCCTATGTACAAGAATATAACTACTATAGTACTGCTTCTATGTTTAAGAATAAAACTACTATAATGCTGCTCCTATGTATAAGAATATAACTGCTATAATACTGCTCCTTATGTACGAGAATGTAACTCTCACTAGTTCTGTGAATGCCATGTAATACTGCTCCTATGTGCAAGAATATATCTACTATAATACTGCTCCTATGTACAAGAATATAACTACTATAATACTGCTCCTATATATAATAATATAACTATTATAATACTACTTTTATGTACAAGAATATAACTGCTATAGTACTGCTCCTATGTTTAAGAATAAAACTACTATAATGCTGCTCCTATGTATAAGAATATAACTGCTATAATACTGCTCTTTATGTACCAGAATGTAACTCTCACTAGTTCTGTGAATGCCATGTAACGTCCCTCCTCTTAGTGTTATAATCCTACCCTATACACTATTTCTTTGATGTATTCTTGCTTCTACACTTTGCAGTTAGCATTACTGCTGACACCAGGTATGACACAGAGTAAGGGTCCATTCACACGTCCGCAATTCTTTTCCACATTTTGCGGAACGGAATTGCGGACCCATTAATTTCTGTGGGCCGCACAATGTGCTGCCCAGATCCGGTATTGCGGATCCGTACTTCCGGGTCCGCAATTTAGTTCCCGAAAAAAATAGAACATGTCCTATTCTTGTCCGCAATTGCGGACAAGATTAGACATTTTCTATTAAGTGCCGGCGATGTGCGGTCCGCAAAATGCGGAACGCACATTGCCAGTGTCCGTGCTTTGTGGATCCGCGGATCCGTTGGCAGCAAAACACTTACGGATGTGTGAATGGACCCTAAGTGCCGGCTGTGGATCTCCAGGACAGAAATCTGCGGGTCTGCAGTGATGTGATCTTTATAAAGACTGAGGAGACGTCATATATAAAGCAATAATGTTCTGTCCCTATTCTGGAGCAATTAGGATCTTGTCAGGAAGATAAAACATGAACGTGCTTCTTCTAGACGATGGACGACTGTAGCGTTTGCATAAATATTTCATTCATCAATCTTCTTTTTAAGAAATGGTGATTGCTTTGCAGTTTATAATTTGGGCACTGACCTATGAATTTGACAGTCCGAGAGGAAATTGAACTTAGTCATTAAAATTGAACTCCCCAAAGCCGTGTACTGTCTCGTGCAGCACATCCATTCATTTCAATTACACTTCTTCTGTTCCTTTTCCTCCTATAATCTGCACTATCACTAAAATGAAATCAGGATGGAGTCATTCTTGGAGTCTGCAGCATTTGCCGGATACTTCCAGTGTACGCCAGAACAGACTCGGGGATAGACTTACTGACTACAGAACTGCAACACTGCCTCCTATAGGTGATTGGTGGTATAGCAAATCTTTCCCATATGTGCAACAGACACAAAAAAATGCCACATCGAATAATCCACAGAATGTGATAGTATCCAGTACAGAAGTGCAAATAAACTTATTATATCATATACTTGTTTACAAACATCCAATTATCTAGAAAGTTTTATATGCAGCATCTGCTATGCCCCTTAATGCTAGATTCATAAAATTTTACAGTGTATATAGATACAAATTCTGTCTGTCTAGCTATATACAGTATATTCTATCTGTCTATAGTGTATTAATTTTATATGTATATTCTATCTGTCTGTCTGTCTGTCTATGTATCAGAAGAAGAAGAAATCAGCAGCACTGTCAAAGTGAGGTTTAATGTAATCCCTCCCTCCCTCCAGGAAGGAAGGATTTATCAGTTCAGAAGCATTTCATTCAATCTGGATATAGGAAGAAGGACTTTAGATTTAGGTTAATAGATCATATTCCTCCACTGCCAAGAGGAAGCCCTCCTTAATACACGCAAACCATGTGGATTGAATGTGGAATTTAAAGAGCATCTGTCAGCAGTTTTGTACCTATGACACTGGCTGACCTGTTCCATGTGCGCTTGGCAACTGAAGGCATCTGTGTTGGTCCCATGCTGATATGTGCTCGCATTGCTGAGAAAAATGAGGTTTCAATATCAGCAAATAAGCCTCTAGGAGCAATGGGGGCGTTGCCATTACTCCGGGAAGCTCAGCTCTTTCTGTAACTGTCGCATCTTCTCCACTTTGATTGACTTTAGGATTAGTCAGAGCCAGGTGTGATGATGTTTACACTGCCGGGCCCTGTCAGTCAAAGTGCAGAGGGCACAGCAGTTGCAGAGAGAGCAGAACCTCCAGGTGTAACGGCAACGTCCCTGTTTCTCCCAGAGGCTCATTTGCATATAATAAAACATTGTTTTTCTCAGCAATGCGGGCACATATGAACATGGGACAAACACAGATGTCATCAGCTGCCAAGCACACATGTAACAGGTCAGCCAGTGTCATAGGTACAAATCTACTGACAGATGCCTTTTAAAGGGGAAAATCGTCGTCGTTAGCCGGCGCATGCGCAATAGTTACTGTGATGCCGTACAAGGAATGGGCATCGCAGTGCGCATGCGCCGGCCAAAGGAATGAGTGCGTCGGCGCGGGATATCGGCAGCATAACAAATTAGTACAAAGGCGGTCAGAGGGAAAGGATGGGCCGGCAGAGGGTAGGAAGGGGCGGGGGGACGCAATGAGAAGGCTGAGCAAGCAGGGCACCTAAGAGAGTAACGCCGCCCTGGGGACTTGCAAGCCCTCATTTGCATATCTTATAAAGTTCTATAAGTCCAGGATTGATGCCAGAGGTAACGTTTTTATTAACTGTAAGCATGCTAGGGAGCTGTGGGAAGGGTTAAAAAAGTGAAATGCTGGTGACAGACTCCCTTTAAGATGGGAGTTTATGACTAAAGGTTCTTTTCTTGTCTATTTTGTCAAGTATTACGTCCTTATTCTGCCCTAGGGGTAGCTGTGAGATATGTGCTATATTTTGTTGTATCCTTCTATATAAATATATTTATGTTCTCTTTATTTTAATTTTTTTCATGAAGAATTGATTCAGCTATGAAATCAACAAGGCTTCACCTAGTTTTATTGTTATTGTAATTTTTATTATTATTTTTATTTTATTTTGCCAACTACTCTTATTGGTATCCCCTTAGGTCTTGAGGTATATGGTCTGCTCAGGTACCCAAATTCATGTATCTGGACTTGTCACTTACAGAAGTACATTGTTTCAGCTATATAGACTTAACTCTAATTTGGCTTTCAGGGGGACATACAGTGCCTACGTAAGTGCAGTAGCCTGATTTGAGGTGGCCCCAACGCTACACTGGGTCCCTCAGACACCATTGAGTTGTCACCACGTGTTGCTGCTCGCCGGAAGGGATTGTAAGGCGTGATGCACCCCAATGGAAATAAGTCCTGAGAGTCAGGGTCTGCAGTAAACTAGGGTGCTTCTTTACTGGAGGAATTCAGGTGCAAAACAATATAGGCGAGGCATAGGGCTGGCTTCTCCAGTCTCCTCCCTGGAAGAAGAAGAGTTTGATGCTGAGGAAAGGCCTGAGCTAGCTGTCCCTCTCTCTCTCAGAAGGCTGGAACTCTGGAGGCCCAGGGTCTGTGGCATAGTATCCCTGTCTCAGCGTCTTCTTCTGATCACTCAATAGTCTGGCAGAGTCTCCTCTTCTAAGCGCTGAGCCCTAACTGCAGAACACTAGGCGCTCTGACTGCTTTTCTTATATTCAGTTTCTGGCTGAACTAGAACTTTCTAGTGGGAGGGGTGGAGTAGAGATACTCAGCCCAAACAAATACAATGTTACACTTTCTGTTTCTCATAGACTTGCATTAGAGCTTCAGACATCATAACATAGCAGCAGCTGGCATTCAAAAGGTCAGTCTGTCTGGTTTTGGTGGTAAACAAGTCTGGCTCTTTCCCTCCAAAACATGCTCTTTTTAGACCTTATGGTAATCTCTCAGCATTCATTAACCCTTTCCACAGTGCCGTAAAAACACTGTGCAAATGAACAGGATATATATGACAACATATATATAAATTTAGTTACACAGTATTAAACAGTATAAGTCAGCACAAGTTAACCCTTTAAAGTAAAATAAAGGAGTTGAGTACTTTGCACAGTAGAAACAGGGGCAAATGTCCACAAATGTCCAGACTTCAAAGTATCCCTACTACAGCACACTACATAAGAGCGTGTACACTGAGGTTGTAAGTACGTTGGTCAAACATCTATAACATGCAATCTGTGGTTGGGCGGATGCCCATAACCGGTTGCCCCCTGGAGATTGGGGACATCTTTTATAAACTAAGGGGGCTGTCCGCATTATCTCCTATCTGCCTGGTGTGTGATACCCCATAAATGATAGATGTTCATTGGGCATGATGTCTCTGTCTCCTCTATGGGCAGTGTGGGCACATCACCAGTGCACCTGAGCAGGCTGACGACTTCTCACCTGTGCACTGCGCTACACAGGTCGCTAAATGTTTTGTTGATCACATATGGAGCCCACATTTGGGTGCTCCATAATGACTCCCCTCTGCTTTTCATCACGCCCCCTGCCTTTAGATTGATGGCGCTAGACTGCCTTCATGTCCAGAACGGCATATGCGCATAACATCTTTGCTCGTTGGGAAGATGTTGTGCGCATGTGCCGTTCTGGACACGAGTGTGGTCTTGCGCTGTCAATCTAAAGGCAGGGGAGTGTAATGAAAAGTAGAGGGTTACGTAGAAGTCACTATGGAGCACAACAAGGAGCAGTGCTTGGAACGCATAAGACTGTCTCCTGGTGTTCGAATAGTTGATTTACATAATAAAAAAATTCATTTATATCAGCAATAGAGTTGAGCGGACACCTGGATGTTCGGGTTCGACGGGTTGAGCCGAACTTCGGAAAAAAGTTTGAGTTCGGGACCCGAACTTGACCCCGAACCCTATTAAAGTCAGTGGGGACCCGAACTTTTGAGCACTAAAATGGCTGTAAAAATGTCATGGAAAGGGCTAGAGGGCTGCAAATGTCATCAAACTGTGGTTTGCGAAAGAGTATTTAAACTAGGAAGGGGGGGCAAAAGAGTGAAAATAAAAGAGTCCAATTGCCCCCCGAAACAATGCCAGAACAGGTCAGAAGCACAGAGGTTAAGAAATGATAAGCTCAGAGTCCTGTCTACAAATGCTCGCAGTTTAGGTAAAAAAATCAATGAACTTGGGTCAATAATGGCATCTGAGAATGTTGATTTAGTGGCTGTTACGGAGACATGGTTTAATGAAAGAAATGACTGGGACATAACCATACCAGGGTACTCTTTATACAGAAGAGACAGAGAAGGCAAGAAAGGAGGAGGAGTGGCCCTGTATGTGAAAGATAGCATTAAATCTAACCTAATACAAGTTTGTGAGGCCAACATAGAGTCAGTTTGGGTTACGTTGCAGTTTGCTAACCATGCAGTAACTCGTGTAGGTGTGAAATATATAGACCACCTGGTCAAGTTAAAGAACTAGATGATCTACTAGTTGAAGAAATAGCTAAAATGACAATGAAAGGAGAAGTTATCATTATGGGAGATTTCAATCTTCCAGATATAAACTGGAAAACCAAAATAGCAAGTTCTACCAGGAGTACTGATATTCTAAATTCCCTACTGGGGTTATCTCTACAACAAGTGGTTGAGGAGCCAACCCGGAGGGAGGCCATTTTGGATTTGGTATTCACAAACGGGGATTCGGTATATGATGTCATTGTAGGCGAAACCTTGGGATCTAGTGATCACCAGTCAGTGTGGTTTAATATAAGAACTGTGAAAGAGTCCCACCACACAAAAACAAAAGTTTTAGATTTTAGAAAAACAGACTTTTCAAAAATGAAATTAGTCATAAATGAGTCCTTATCAGACTGGAACGGATTACATGGAGTCCAGGAGAAATGGGACTACTTAAAAGGTGCATTATTGAAGGCAACAGAAAATTGCATTAGACTCGTCAGTAAAAGCAAAAAAAGGAGGAGACCAATGTGGTACTCAGCAGAAGTGGCCCAAATCATTAAAAATAAAAAGCTAGCATTTTGTAATTATAAAAAAACCCAGAGCAATGAAGATAAGGAAATCTACAAGATTAGGCAGAGAGAGGTCAAGCAAGTTATAAGAACTTCTAAAGCGCAGGCAGAAGAAAAACTAGCTCAGTCTATGAAAAAAGGGGATAAGACATTCTTCAGATATATAAATGAAAAAAGGAAATTAAAACAAGGAATAACTAAATTAAAAACAAAGGACGGAAGGTATGTAGAAGAGAATAAAGGGCTAGCCGACTGCCTTAATGAATACTTCTGTTCAGTTTTTACAAAAGAAAAAGGAGAAGGACCTCCACTAGAAAGAATGACTATTAAATCGTTTGATGCATGTATCTTTACAGAGGAAGATGTTCTAAGTTTGCTGTCTAAGGTGAAGACAGATAAGTCACAGGGGCCTGATGAGATACACCCAAAATTATTAAAAGAGCTTAGTGGTGAGCTGGCAAAACCGTTAACAGATTTATTTAACCAATCATTAGTAACAGGAGTCGTCCCGGAAGATTGGAAATTGGCAAATGTCGTGCCCATTCACAAGAAAGGTAGTAGGGAGGAATCGAGCAACTATAGACCAGTGAGTCTGACATCAATAGTAGGCAAATTAATGGAAACCCTATTAAAGGATAGGATTGTGGAACATCTAAAATCCCATGGATTGCAAGATGAAAAACAACATGGGTTTACTTCAGGGAGATCATGTCAAACAAATCTTATAGATTTTTTTGACTGGGTGAATAAAATAATAGACGGTGGAGGTGCAGTAGACATCGCATATCTAGATTTTAGTAAGGCTTTTGACACTGTCCCACATAGAAGACTTATCAATAAACTGCAGTCATTGAGCATGGACTCCCATATTGTTGAGTGGATTAGGCAGTGGCTGAGTGACAGACAACAGAGGGTTGTAGTCAATGGAGAACATTCAAAACAAGGTAATGTTACCAGTGGGGTTCCACAGGGATCTGTACTGGGACCGATTTTGTTTAATATCTTCATAAGTGATATTGCAAAAGGCCTCGCTGGTAAGGTTTGTCTTTTTGCTGATGACACAAAGATATGTAACAGGGTTGATGTTCCTGGAGGGAAATAAGGATGGCATAAGGCCATCCTTTATATAAGATAGGGCCAGGGGCTATCCATAGTATTCAGTATATTGGGCAGACTAGATGGGCCAAATGGTTCTTATCTGCCGACACATTCTATGTTTCTATGTTTCTATGTTTCTATGTTAAGAGCATCGCAAGTGCTCTGCAAACAAATGTGGATAGGGAAGTTACTTAAAATAACATAAAATAGGGAAAAGCTATTGAGGCGCAAATGTTGGCCAAAAGAGTATAGAGGAAATGTGGGACAAATTATTGAAGTGCAAATGGTACAACTTGTTTAAGTTTAAGCATTGAATTAAAGGAGATGGCGGGCATCAATTAAAGAAGCATTTCAGAAATTTTATTCCCTGTCACCTATGCAGAGTAGGAGATTATTCACGACTAAAATTGTATAATGTCAACCCAAGAATGTAACAGAAAAATTACAGAAATGTATTTCTACTTAATAGAGCAGGGGTCTATGACAGAAAAAAATTGTTTATTGTCAATCGAAAATGTAAAATAAAAGTTATTGAAATTTATTAAGCTGTCAACTAGGTAGAGGAGGGGTATATTACACCTAAAAATTGTTGAATTTGACACTAAAATGTAACTGACAAATGTTTTTTTTTTTTTTTTACCGGTCTACTAGGTATAGCAGTGGTACTTCACACCCAAAAATTGTTGAATTTCAACTGAAAATGTAAATGACAATTATTTTTTTTTAACCGGCCTACTATGTATAGCAGTGGTACTATACACCCAAAAATTCGTGAATTTCCCCCGAAAATGTAAATGTCAATTTTTATTTTTTTTAACCGGCCTACTAGGTATAGCAGTGGTACTATACACCTAAAAATTGGTGAATTTCACCCAAAAAAGTAAATGACAAAGTAGTGAAATGATATAAAACAAAATACGTACAAATAAATAAAAAAATTGATTTATGAGGTGGAGTTCCATATGGAGAAGGAGTTTGAGGAGGCGGTGGACGTAGCGGTGTAGGTGGAAGCGGCGGTGGAGGAGGACGAGGTAGACAACACAGGTTTTTGGTTTTAAATATTTTTTTTTAAATTAGGGTACACTCTAAAAGAGTGTGAAATTTCCAAAAAACAAGAATGAGCAATTGCGCTGCAGTATAACAAAGGCTGCTTAGTACCGGTATACATGTCTATTCTGCACAAGGTACGGACAAGTCCTGTGGGATCCATGCCTGGTTCATTTTAATGAACTTGAGCTTGTCCACATTGGCTGTGGACAGGCGGCTGCGCTTGTCTGTGATGACGCCCCATGCCGTGCTAAACACACGTTCAGACAATACACTGGCTGCAGGAAAGGCCAGCACCTCCAAGGCGTAAAGGGCAAGCTCAGGCCATGTGCCCAATTTGGAGACCCAGAAGTTGAAGGGGGCAGACCCGTCATTCAGTACGTGTAGGTGTGTGCACACATACTGCTCCACCATGTTGGTGAACTGCTGTCTCCTGCTAAGACATTCCATATCAGCTGGTGGTGCTGGTTGTTGTGGCGTGCTGACAAAGATTTTCCACATTTCGGCCATGCTAACCCTGCCTTTTGAGGTGCTGGCGGTGCCCCAGCTGCATTGGCGACCTTTTCCTCGTCCTCTGCCTTGGCCTTGTGCTTCCAATGTGCCCCCACTGTCAGGTGGGAATGCCAGCAGCAGCACGTCTACCAGCGTGTGCTTGTACTCGCGCATCTTATGATCACGCTCCAGTGAGGGAATTAAGGACGGTACGTTGTCCTTGAAACGGGGATCCAGCAGCGTGGCCACCCAGTAACCAGCACAAGTTAGAATGTGGGCAACTCGGCGGTCGTTGCGGAGACACTGCAGCATGTAATCGCTCATGTGTGCCAGGCTGCCCAGAGGCAACGAAAAGCTGTCCTCTGTGGGAGGTGTATCGTCTGTGTCCTCTGTATCCCCCCATCCACGCACCAATGATGGCCATGAGCTGGTCTGGGTGCCACCCTCTGTGAACATGGTTCCTCCTCCTCCATCTTCTCCTCATCCTCCACATCGTCATCCTCCAGAACTGTGCCCTGGCTGGACAATTGTGTACCTTGGGCTTGTGGGTGCAGGAACCCACCCTCGGAGCCACTTGGGAATGACTGGCCGGAAACCCTACAAAATGATCCCTCTTCCTCCTGTGCCACATCCTCTTCCATCATCGCCAGGAGCTTTTTTTCAAGGAGGCATAGAAGTGGGATAGTAACGCTGAGAACAGCGTTATCGGCACTGGCCATGTTGGTGGAGTACTCGAAACAGCGCAACAAGGAACACAGGTCTCGCATGGAGGCCCAGTCATTGGTGGTGAAGTGGTGCTAGTCCGCCGAGCGACTCACCCGTGCGTGCTGCAGCTGAAACTCCACTATCACCTGCTGCTGCTCGCACAGTCTGGCCAGCATGTGCAAGTTGGAGGCGGGAAGGCCGAAGTTACGCTGCAGCGCTGACAGGCGAGCAGAAGCAGGGTGAGAACGCCGAAGGCCCGCACTTTATGCAGCAGCTCTGACATATCGGGATAATTTTTAAGGTATCTCTGCACCACCAAATTTAGCACATGCGCCAGGAGAGGGATGTGTGTCAAACCGGCTATTTCCAGAGCTGCTACGAGATTTCACCCATAATCGCTAGTGATGAGCGGCAGGGGTCATATTCGAATTCGCGATATTTCGCAAATATTTTGTAGAATATTCGTCAAATATTCGCGAATTCGAATATTCTTTTTATTATACGATTTTTTTACTCGAAAAATCGACAAGGTAATGATCGCGTAATAATTCAATTGCCGAGCAAAAACATGAGCCATAGCACTATATCGAATATATTAGTTTTCTCAAATATTCGTAATATTCTAAAACCAAGAATATATAGCAATACAGCGAATATTCGAAAAAAACGAATGTAGAGCAATTTAGCTAATATAGTGCTATAATCTTTTTTTTTATAGTTGTAATTTTTTTCCAATTTGAACTTCAGATGAGAAAAAAATGACAACTATTAGACAAAGAAGATTATAGCACTATATTAGCTAAATTGCTCTATATTCGTTTTTTTTCGAATATTCGCTATATTGCTATATATTCTTGTTTTAGAATATTACGAATATTTGAAAAAACTAATATATTTGATATAGTGCTATATATTAGTTTTTTAGAATATTCATCAATTCTCCCATTTAAAGTCATGATTCCTCCCTGCTTCTTGCTTGTGGGCCAATGAGTAATTGGCCCACAAGCAAGAAGCAGGGAGGAATCATGTTTTTGCTCGGCAATTGAAAAATTTGCGATGAAAATTTGCATTACGAAAATTCGCAATAAAAAAATCTTGAATACTCAAAATTACGAATATACATCACTATATTCTAAATATTCACGAATTTCCGAAGTACCTATATTCGTGATACAAAATTCGCAATTCGAATATTCGTGATCAACACTAATTATCGCACACCACCAGGCCGGACTTGAGGCTGACTGGCACAAACCACTCATCGGTCTGTTGTTCAAGGCCCTTCCACAGATAAGTTTTAAAACTGCCTGCTGTCGTTTACCCCTGGCTGTGCTGAAGTTGGTGGGGAAGGTGTTACGCTGACCGGATGAGGAAGCAGAGTAGGAGGAGGAAGCAACAGGAGTCAAGCTGAAGCGCCCTGCAATCCTCGGTGGTGGAAGGACATACGCCAAACTGCTATCCGCCTCAGGCCCAGCCGCCACTGCATTTACCCAGTGTGCTGTTATGGAGATATAACGTCCCTTACCGTGCTTACTGGTCCACGTATACGAAGTCAGGTGCACCTTGCCACAGATGGCGTTGTGCAGTGCACACCTGATTTTGTCCCCTACTTGGTTGTGCAGGGAAGGGATGGCTCTCCTGGAAAAGTAGTAGCAGCTGGGCACGACGTACTGTGGGACAGCCACCGCCATAAGGCCTTTAAAACTATCCGTCTCCACCAGACGGAATGACAGCATTTCAAAGGCCAATAATTTAGAAATGCTGGCATTCAGGGCTAGGGATCGTGGGTGGTAGGGGGGTACTTCCTCTTCCTCTCCAGCGTTTGGGAGATGGAGAGCTGAACGCTTCCATGGGACATTGTGGAGATGCTTGGTTACCCAGATGTTGGTGTTGTTGGCAGATCCTCTGTTTGCGGGGTGGCAGGTGGCACAGGTGGATGAAGAGGCCGAGACTACAGCAAAAGAGGAAGCAGGAGGAGCCAGAGACCTTTCTTGGTTTTTGAGGTGTCTAATCCACTGCAGCTCGTGCTTTGCACTTAAATGCCTGGTCATGCAGGTTGTGCTCAGGTTGAGAACGTTTATGCCTCGCTTCAGGCTCTGATTGCACAGCATGCAAACCACTTGTGTCTTGTCGTCAGCACATTGTCTGAAGAACTTCCACACCAGGGAACTCCTTGGAGCTGGCTTTGGTGTGCTCGGTCCCTAGCTACGGTAGGCAGTAGCAGGCGTACTGTCTAGAGGACGGCCGCTCCGCTTTTGCACCCTGCTCCCTCTTCTGCTGTGCTGGTGGCTCTGTGCGACCACCGCCTCTTCTTCCGAAATACATAGGTCACTCACATGACCTTGATTCCATGTGGGGTCGAGGACCTCATCGTCCTCCACATCATCTTCCACCCAGTCTTCACCCCTGCCTTCCTTGTCGGTCTGCACACTTTCGAAAGCCCAAGCAGTTGGCACCTGTGTTTCGTCATCATCCGAGACGTGCAACGATGGTCCTCCCATGTACTCATCTTGAAAAATAAGTGGTTGGGCATCGGTGCACTCAATCTCTTCCACTTCTGGGGCAGGGTTAGGTGCATGGCCCTGGGAAACCCTGCTTACGGAGTCATCAAAAAGCAGAAGAGACTGCTGCGTGACTTGGGGCTCAGACTGCTTGGCTGATTTGCAAGGGGGTGAGGTGAAAGATTGATGGACATAAGCTGCAGGTGCTAACTGTGGTCTTTCAGCAGGAGAGTGGGTGGGAGACAATGTGAAGGAACTGGATCCTCTGTCAGCAACCCAATCTACTATCGCCTGTACTTGTTCAGGCCTCACCATTCGTAGAGCCGCATTAGGCCTGACCAAATGCCGCTGCAGGTTCTGTCGCCTACTCGCACCTGAGGAAGGGGTTTCACTTGTGCGTGTAGCTGGCACTGATCGACCACATCCTCTCCCTGCAACAGGAGCTCCACCAGCAGCACCACGACCTGGGCCACGTTCCTTATTTGACGCTCTTCTCATATTTTTTGAATTTAGAATCTTGCCCTAAATTAGTGTTTAATTAATAGTAGAATAGAACGACAGTATGTAAAGGGTGTATCTCACACGGCCTGAACCAGACTAGGCCTCAATTAAAGATTTCTTTGCCCAAAATTGATGTATTTCAAATGCCTGAATCAAACCCCTGTATGTAAAGGGTGTATCTCACACGGACTGACCCACTGTAGGCCTCAATTAAAGATTTCTTTGCTAAAATGGCTGTATTTCAAATTCCTGAATCAAACCCCTGTATGTAAAGGGTGTATCTCACACGGCCTGAACCAGACTAGGCCTCAATTAAAGATTTCTTTGCCCAAAATGGCAGTATTTCAAATGCCTGAATAAAACCCCTGTATGTAAAGGGTGTATCTCACATGGCCTGAACCACTGTAGGCCTCAATTAAAGATTTCTTTGCCCAAAATGGCTGTATTTCAAATGCCTGTATCAAACTCCTGTATGTAAAGGATGTATCTCACACGGCCTGAACCACTGTAGGCCTCAATTAAAGATTTATTTGCCCAAAATGTCTGTATTTCAAATGCCTGAATCAAACCCCTGTATGTAAAGGGTGTATCTCACAAGGCCTGACCCACTGTAGGCCTCAATTAAAGATTTCTTTGCCCAAAATGGCTGTATTTCAAATGCCTGAATCAAACCCCTGTACGTAAAGGGTGTATCTCACACGGCCTGAACCAGACTAGGCCTGAATTAAAGATTTATTTGCCAAAAATGGCTGTATTTCAAATGCCTAATTCAAACCCTTGTATGTAAAGGGTGTATCTCACACGGCCTGACCCACTGTAGGCCTGAATTAAATATTGGTGCACCAAATAGCGGTATTTCAAATCTCTGAATCTAACCCAAATGTATTAATGGTGTATCTCACAATGACATATGCAGCAAAGGCTGCCAAATAAACTTTTTTTTCAAACGGGTGTTTGTTTAATAACTCAGTATGGCATCAGTATATAACCCAGGAATTTCAAATATGCTTATGCTGCAAGGCCTGAAATATTGTGTATTTTGCCCCAAAAAGGGTGTTTTATTAATGAAAGAATATAAGCCCTGTATATACAGGGTGTATCTCACACGGCCTGACCCACTGTAGGCCTGAATTAAAGATTTCTTTGCCCAAAATGGCTGTATTTCAAATGCCTGAATCAAACCCCTGTATGTAAAGGGTATATCTCACATGGCCTGAACCACTGTAGGCCTGAATTAAATATTGGTGCACCAAATGGCGGTATTTCAAATCTCTGAATCTAACCCAAATGTATTAAGTGTGTATCTCACAATGAAATCTGCATCAAAGGCTGCCAACTAAAAATTTTTTGCCCAAACGAGTGTTTGTTTAACAACTGAATTTGACAGCATTATATAAGCTTGTAATTTCACACGAGCTGATGCTGGAAGGCCTGAAAGAAGCGTTTTTTGTCAAAAAAGTGTGTTTTTAAAACCCCAGAAAATGATGGGTGTATTTCTAACTTAAATTGCACACTGACTAATCCAGATGTTGTATATTGCCAAAAAAGCATTTTTTTTTTGGTAACAGAATATGAAAGCTGTATATATTAAACTTGAATTTGACACTTGCAGATCAGGAAAATTGTGTTTTTTGTCAAAAAAGTGTGTTTTTAAAACCCCAGAAAATGATGGGTGTATTTCTAGCTTAAATTGCACACTGACTAATCCAGATGTTGTATATTGCCAAAAAAAGTGTTTTTTGGTAACAGAATATGAAAGCTGTATATATTAAACTTGAATTTAACACTTGCAGATCAGGAAAATCGTGTTTTTTGCAAAAAAGTGTGTTTTTAAAACCCCAGAAAATGATGGCTGTATTTCTAGCTTAAATTGCACACTGACTAATCCAGATGTTGTATATTGCCAAAAAAAATAGTTTTTTTGGTAACAGAATATGAAAGCTGTATATATTAAACTTGAATTTAACACTTGCAGATCAGGAAAAATACAGTTTTCTTTTGCAAAAAAGTGTTTTTTTAAAACCCCAGAAAATGATGGCAGTATTTCTAGCTTAAATTGTGGTGTTTAGCTTTGTTCTACACCAGAGCAGCCTCTCCACCACACTATCTTCATCCTTACCAATCCCTCCACCTTACGGTCCCGGTGGCGCCCCTTTTTTTATCCTTTTCCTCCAGGGACAAAGCACTGTCCTGTGAAGCTTTTGGATAACCTCCTTCTTTTTTCTTTTCTCCATTTTGTAATCACAGCCATGCCATTAGTAGGCATGGCTGTGATGGCTTCTAAGGTCAGACAGTTAACCGCTTGTTGATTGGCTGAACTACAGCCTTTCAAAAAGCGCCAAGAAAGCGCCGAACACCGAACCCGAACTTTTACTGAAATGTTCGGGTTCGGGTCCAGGGTCCAAAAATCCTAAAGTTCGGTACGAACCCGAACTTTACAGGTCGGGTTCGCTCAACCCTACTTATAAATTATCAAGCCTGGCATTGACTATGGAATGAAATTATTCCAATCAGAGAGTTACCTCTGAAATCAATATTTAGGTCTTTTATTCAGTAATATGCATCTTTACTGAATAGTGACAATATTAATTTAGCACTTTTAACAACTATACATCCGTCAACAGCGGGGAGTTTTCTAAATATCAGGTTGATTAATTTATATCAATACTACACAAAATAAAGTTATACATTACCGAGAATGCAGATGATGTGCAGAGACTAAGGGAAGTCAGCTCTGAGGTACGATCTGGTCATTAGGAGCTTTCTCCTGGGCTTTCTTTGTTTCTCTGTGTTTTCCTTATTCCCCTTGTGTTTTTCCTGTTTCTCTTTTTGTTTTCATTCTCTTGCTCTCCCTCATGTGTGTGTGGTTTATGATCTCAAACTTATCAGTTATACACACCTTTCTAGCTTGGAGTTTTCCAATCATTGTCGGCTAGGCGTGTTTATATGATAAGGACTGTTGCACTTTTGCTGTTGGTGTCATGTTACTCATTTACCCCTAGGTGACAATATTACCTAAGCTATTAATATCATTCTATTAAGGGTTAAATATCCAAGTATGACTTTATCTCACATTCTATACACATGACCTCTGGAACCTAAATCAAAGCTAGAGGGATTCATTCTGACACTTTTGCCAATTAAAGGGAGTCTGTCACCTCCATATGGCCATATACAGTGCTTACATGGCTCTGTAGCACACCTATACAGGATTGTAACGGTTATTTTGTCTTTGTCTTTAGACTTGCACCAGCAGGAAAAACAAAGTTTAATTCATATGCAAATGAGCACTCACAAGTGCCCAGGGGCGGCGTTCAGTGTGTAGGTGCCCAGGCTGCCCTGCCTTCTTTTCACTTTACTCCTCCCCAGCCTCTTCCTTTGTCCGCCCTCCAAGTCTCTTGCCTCATCGATAGGTCCGGACTTGGAGGGCGGGCAAAGGAAGAGACTGGGGAGGAGTAAAGTGAAAAGAAGGCAAGGCAGCCTGGGCACCTACACACTGAACGCCGCCCCTGGGCACTTGCGAGTGCTCATTTGCATATGAATTTAACTTTTGTTTTTCCTGCTGGTGCAAGTCTAAAGACAAAGGTACCGTTACAATCCTGTATAGGTGTGCTACAGAGCCATGTAAGCGCTGTATATGGCCATATGGAGGTGACTCCCTTTAAGCACAGACTTTTAGGCACCATTTGAATGTTTCCCATACTCCTAAATTTATGTTATAGATAATATGATGAGCCTTGTTTTCTCACAGCGATATCTGTACCTCGTCTGCTATACCAACGGGTGATTGATGGTTAGTTAAAATAATACATCTTTACAGATACTCATTAACAAAGTCCATACTTAAACTGTTTTCATCATATAATAGGAATATATGCGTTCCTATTGAGAAATATATATGATAACAAATATATAAACATCCTTAATAATACATAACAATATAAAAAGATACATATGTCTTATTGATTTTCTTATACAAAACTAAGGTTGATTATACGGGTATATAGATATTACAGATTTTCTGCTTCATTAATAAATACCAAACTGTAGAGGTAATTAGCACCAGCTGCATCCAGAGAATATTCTTATCTCAGCCATAAATCCATAAGGAGACAAGAAGGCCTCTTTTCAGACTGGTACAGCCATTAGAAGAACAAATCTTATTAACAGCGTCCTTCCCATGACCCTCTCTCGGCCATCTTTAAAATACATACAGTTGTGGCCAAAAGTTTTGAGAATTAGATAAATATTGGAAATTGGAAAAGTTGCTGCTTAAGTTTTTATAATAGCAATTTGCATATACTCCAGAATGTTATGAATAGTGATCAGATGAATTGCATAGTCCTTCTTTGCCATCAAAATTAACTTAATCCCAAAAAAAACTTTCCACTGCATTTCATTGCTGTAATTAAAGGACCTGCTGAGATCATTTCAGTAATCGTCTTGTTAACTCAGGTGAGAATGTTGACGAGCACAAGGCTGGAGATCATTTTGTCAGGCTGATTAGGTTAAAATGGCAGACTTGACATGTTAAAAGGAGGGTGATGCTTGAAATCATTGTTCTTCCATTGTTAACCATGGTGACCTGCAAAAAAACGCGTGCAGCCATCATTACGTTGCATAAAAATGGCTTCACAGGCAAGGATATTGTGGCTATTAAGATTGCACCTCAATCAACAATTTATAGGATCATCAAGAACTTCAAGGAAAGAGGTTCAATTCTTGTTAAGAAGGCTTCAGGGCATCCAATAAAGTCCAGCAAGCGCTAGGATCGTCTCCTAAAGAGGATTCAGCTGTGGGATCGGAGTGCCACCAGTGCAGAGCTTGCTCAGGAATGGCAGCAGGCAGGTGTGAGCGCATCTGCACGCACAGTGAGGCAAAGACTTTTGGAAGATGGCCTGGTGTCAAGAAGGCCAGCAAAGAAGCCACTTCTCTCCAAAAAAAACATCAGGGACAGATTAATCTTCTGCAGAAAGTATGGTGAATGGACTGCTGAGGACTGGGGCAAAGTCATATTCTCCGATGAAGCCTCTTTTCTGGCAAACTCCAAGAAGTGATTATGAAAGAATGGGTTGCTATCAGTCAGGAATTGGCCCAGAAGTTGATTGAGAGCATGCCCAGTCGAATTGCAGAGGTCCTGAAAAAGAAGGGCCAACACTGCAAATACTGACTCTTTGCATAAATGTCATGTAATTGTCGCTAAAAGCCTTTGAAACGTATGAAGTGCGTGTAATTATATTTCACTACATCACAGAAACAACTGAAACAAAGATCTAAAAGCAGTTTAGCAGCAAATTTTGTGAAAACTAATATTTGTGCCATTCTCAAAACTTTTGGCCACGACTGTACATATAGCAATATGGCCTCTTATAGGTCTAATCAAATCCACTATAATTATGATATTTAGATAAATGTTTTATACACTTATGAAAAAGCACAACAAATCCCCCTTCATTACAATATAATCCATTGAAATTAAATTGGATTATATTGGAATGCCAAAAAGGGCTTTTCATACGGGTTTCTTTATGAACATAAGTTCTTGTTTAAATTGTCCTGTACACTCATGAAGATTTATTGAGTGGGTCAATAACTTTTAATGTAAGTTGGCGGTGATGATAGTGTCCTCCACAACGGAATATAAGTTCGATAAATGTTGCTTCTGATTTTCCATCTCTGAATGAATGTCATCAGGTTCCTTTTTAGCGAACCGATCTTAAATTCCAATGTTTTAATAGAGATGGAATTAGCAACTATTACACCGGAGGCAACGACAGTGCCTACTACGTCAAAGATTATGGAGACTGCAATCTCAGAAATGAAACGCTTTGGTCGTTGACTCATGGAAAACTGTTCCCTGGTCAAAGTCTTTCTTGTCTGCTCCAGGATCTGTGTAATCCGTTCTTGGCAATAACCAACGTGCATTTGATACCACATCTTTATCTCTGGAGACAAAATCTCGGAAACGTTGAACTGTCTTTTAACGGAGATGCGTGGATCGAAACTGACGTAGATCTTCTGGGATATAATCTTCTTATTCATCAAGATGAATCCTGTAGTATTCTGCAGCATGATCCCAGATGAAGGGTCTGGTACAGCGATCGGTTCAGCTTGGAACTCCTTCCCCAAGACCATCAACGATCTTTAATGCCATCTTGCGCCTATAATATATTGTATGACAAATATAAGCACATACTGTGCAACTTTACACTTTTCCTTTTATCAACCCTATGCTGAAAGAAATCATACTACCATATATCTTCAATTTGGCATAGTTTTCTTTCTTGAACAGAGCAAGTTCTTGATTCAGAAGTGAGTTAAGAGATAATTAGTTACAGAGGAAAAATACATGAGGATAGGTTAGTACAAGTACACTCGTATGTCTATACTATACCAATCCTGAGTTTCCGCCCTTAGCTGGAACCTTGATATTTCTGTACTCCTCATCATCCAGTAATCCTTCCATTTGGCAAAGTTGTGACCTAGGATGGCAAACATGTAATTGATTAATATACACCCATTTCTCTATAAATTCATCCCCCTTAGACCACAGGTGACAATTTGTCAATGACGACATAGGGTCCCTTCCATGAAGGCAGGAACTTCCTTTCTTTCATCTGATCCCGGGCAAAGTTATAGAGATAAACCTGATAGGAAATCTGGTATTCCTTTTGAGTAGTCTTTAGATCATAGTAGGTTTTGGCGCTTACTGCTGCTTTCTCTATATTCTTCTGGGCAAACGCAAATGCATGCTGAAGGTGCTTGCGTAGATTCTCCATGTATTGATGAGTTTTTGAAGCTTTCATCAAATTGTGGTCTGTTGTCCGGTAAAGTAAATGCTGGGGTAACAACATCTTCCTGCCTGTGATCATTTTGAAGGGAGAAAGTTTGGTTGCCATGCTTGGGGTGGCTCTGATGGCCATGAGAAACAAAGGCAACTTCACATCCCAGTCTTTACCGGATTAATTGACAAATTTCTTTAGAATGTTGACAATGGTTTGGTTGTAGTGTTCTACTCCACTACTAGAGGCTGGCTGATGAGCTATCTGTAGCTTTCTTTTTACCCCCAGTATCTCCCACATTTCTGTCATCACCTCACTAGTGAAATGACTTTCGCAATCGGACTCGATGCGTTGGGGAAGACCAAACCAGGAAAATACGTGGTTAATAAGCAGAGGCGCGCACACACTGGAACTGCATGTTCTGCAAGGCAAACATTTCACCTATTTTGTGAATAAACAAGTCACGTTTAACCGATATCTATTGCCTTTTGATAACGTTTTTACTGGTCCAATAAAGTCAATTTGGATGTCTGACCAATAGAGTTGAGCGAACCCGAACTGTAAAGTTCGGGTTCGTACCGAAGTTTAGGTTTTTCGACACCCGGACCCGAACCCGAACATTTACGTAAAAGTTTGGGTTCGGGTTCGGTGTTCGGCGATTTCTTGGCGCTTTTTGAAAGGCTGCACAGCAGCCAATCAACAATCGTCATACTACTTGCCCCAAAAGGCCATCACAGCCATGCCTGCTATTGGCATGGCTGTGATTAGCCAACTGCAGCATGTGACCCAGCCTCTATTTAAGCTGGAGTGACGTAGCGCCGCCCGTCACTCTGCTCGGATTAGTGTAGGGACAGGGCGCTGAGAGATCAGGGAGAAATCTTATCAAGAACTGCTTTTTTTACTCAGCGATCTACAGCAAATGTGTTTTGTGGGTGCAGTGCACAATTTTTTTAAGCCTGCCCTGAGCCAACTACTGCTGAAAATGAACTTTTTTTTTACTTCAGTTTGTCAATATCTATACATAATCAGCAGCCATTTTATGCAACGATAGTGCACCAGCACAGGCTATCTGCATGTCTGCAAGTCCAGAAATACAGCTTTTTGCTTACTGAGGTTAAAACCTTTTTTTCATATAGTGCACATCTAGGATTAGACATGCATAAGTGAGTGTCACATTTAGGCCAGAAATACATCTTTCTGGTTACTGGGGTAAAAAAAAACTCTAATATACTGCACATCTGGGATTAGACGTGCAAAAGTGTGTGTCACATTTAGGCCAAAAATACATCTTTTTGCTTACTGGGGTGAATAAACCCTCTAATATACTGCATATCTGGGATTAGACGTGCATAAGTGAGTGTCAAATTTAGGCCAGAAATACATCTTTTTGCTTACTAGGGTGAAAAAACCCTCTTATATACTGCACATCTGGGATTAGACGTGCATAAGTGACTGTCACATTTAGGCCAGAAATACGGCTTTGTGCTTACTGGGTGAAAAACCCCTCTGATATATATACTGCACATCTGGGATTAGACGTGCATAAATGACTGTCACATTTAGGCCAGAAATATGGCTTTTTGGTTACTGGGGTGAAAAACCCCTCTAATATATACTGCACATCTGGGATTAGACATGCATAAGTGAGTGTCACATTTAGGCCAGAAATACATCTTTTTGCTTACTGGGGTGAATAAACCTTCTAATATACTGCACATCTGGGATTAGACATGCATAAGTGACTGTCACATTTAGGCCAGAAATATGGCTTTTTGGTTACTGGGGTGAAAAAACCATCTAATATACTGCACATCTGGGATTAGACGTGCATAAGTGACTGTCACATTTAGGCCAGAAATACGGCTTTTTGGTTACTGGGGTGAAAAAACCCTCCTATATATACTGCACATCTGGGATTAGACGTGCATAAGTGACTGTCACATTTAGGCCAGAAATACGGCTTTTTGGTTACTGGGGTGAAAAACCCCTCTAATATATACTGCACATCTGGGATTAGACGTGCATAAGTGACCGTCACATTTAGGCCAGAAATACGTCTTTTGGTTACTGGGGTGAAAAAACCCTCTGATATATACTGCACATCTAGGATTAGACGTGCATGAGTGACTGTCACATTTAGGCCAGAAATACGGCTTTTTGGTTACTGGGATGAAAAAACCATCTAATATACTGCACATCTGGGATTAGACGTGCATAAGTGATTGTCACATTTAGGCCAGAATTACGGCTTTTTGGTTACTGGGGTGAAAAAACCCTCTGATATATACTGCACATCTAGGATTAGACGTGCATGAGTGACTGTCACATTTAGGCCAGAATTACGGCTTTTTGGTTACTGGGGTGAAAAATCCCTCTAATATATTGTCATGCCCTGCTGAAAAAACCCTCCTATATATACTGCACATCTGGGATTAGACGTGCATAAGTGACTGTCACATTTAGGCCAGAAATACGGCTTTTTGGTTACTGGGGTGAAAAACCCCTCTAATATATACTGCACATCTGGGATTAGACGTGCATAAGTGACCGTCACATTTAGGCCAGAAATACGTCTTTTGGTTACTGGGGTGAAAAAACCCTCTGATATATACTGCACATCTAGGATTAGACGTGCATGAGTGACTGTCACATTTAGGCCAGAATTACGGCTTTTTGGTTACTGGGGTGAAAAATCCCTCTAATATATTGTCATGCCCTGCTCTGACTATGTGCGGAGGTCGGCCAGAATAGCAGCACGTGTTTAGTTTTTTGTTTTGTTTTGGAGTCGTGCTAGATCCGCCTCCCTTCAGGTGCACTGGGTGGGGTCATTGGTTTAAATCTCACTCATTCCCAGTGTTCTGTGCAGGTTATAGAAATCTGTCTGGCCTTGGAAGCAAGGAAGGAAGTATTGTCTGTTCCAGCTCAGATAAAATAAGTTTGGTTTCTGTTTTTGTTGTTTGCTGTCTAGGCTGTTTGTGTGTCGTCTGTCCCCTCCAGGTTCTGAGGGAGCAGGCTGCCCCTTTTCCCCTTTCACCATCTCAGGGATTCTAGGGTATTTTCAGCCCAGGCACGAGGACACATTATTCCTACCTTCAAGGTCTGAATGTGGGCTTAGCAGTGTAGGCAGAGAAGCCAGGGATTTGTTAGGAGGTGACCTTTCCCCAGCTTCTCGCCTAGAAACTTGTTTGTTGGTTTATCTGTGTATCTGAGATCCCGTCCGCCGTTTGGGATTAGACGTGCATAAGTGACTGTCACATTTAGGCCAGAAATACATCTTTTTGCTTACTGGGGTGAAAAAACCCTCTAATATTCTGCACATCTGGGATTAGACGTGCATAAGTGACTGTCACATTTAGGCCAGAAATACGGCTTTTTGGTTACTGGGGTGAAAAAACCCTCTGATATATACTGCACATCTGGGATTAGACGTGCATAAGTGACTGTCACATTTAGGCCAGAAATACGGGTTTGTGCTTACTGGGGTGAAAAAACCTCTAATATACTGCACATCTGGTATTAGACGTGCATAAGTTACTGTGAAATTTAGGCCACAAATACCGCTGTCATATACAGTTTTAAAAAAAAAAAATTAGTGCAATACCCTACATCAGGGTTTTTATTGGCGGTTAATTATTTTTAACAGACTTAACCACTTTTTACTTTGCTTTGTGAACGCTAACTATGAGGCAAACATCTAATAAGGGACGCGGTCGTGGTGGTGGTGTTGGTGGAGCCTCTGGTGCAGGGAGAAGACGTGGCCGTTCTGCCACAGCTACACGTTCTACTGAAACTACTACCTCAGGTCCCAGTAGCCGCCAGAATCTACAGCGATATTTGGTCGGGCCTAATGCCGTTCTAAGGATGGTAAGGCCTGAGCAAGTACAGGCGCTAGTCAATTGGGTGGCCGACAGTGGATCCAGCACGTTCACATTATCTCCTACCCAGTCTTCTGCAGAAAGCGCACAGGTGGCGCCTGAAACCCATGCCCATCAGTCTGTCACATCACCCCGTGCATATTGGGGAACCTGTCTGAGCCGCAAGTCATGCAGCAGTCTCTTATGCTGTTTAAAGACTCTGCTGGCAGGGTTTCCCAAGGGAATCCACCTGGCCCTTCCGCAGGGGTGGAAGACATAGAATGCACTGACGCACAACCACTTATGTTTCCTGATGAGGACATGGGAATACCACCTCAGCACGTCTCTGATGATGACGAAACAGAGGTGCCAACTGCTGCGTCTTTCTGCAGTGTGCAGACCGAAAAGAAGGTCAGGGAGGAAGACTGGGTGGAAGACGATGCAGGGAACGATGAGGTCCTAGGCCCCACATGGAATGAAGGTCATGCCACTGACTTTCAGTGTTCGGAGGAAGAGGCAGTGGTGAGACCGAGCCAACAGCGTAGCAAAAGCGGGAGCAGGGTGCAAAAGCAGAGCTGCTGTCGCCAAAACAGTT
>NC_053393.1:523367262-523468285 GCF_905171765.1 Bufo bufo
CCCTAACTCCGATGGTGCAGATGGGACCGCGGTCTCTGCACCAGGCCTACCGGGATGCTGGACGGCCGGTTCAGATCCCCCACCAACCCTGCAGGAATGCCAGGAGGAGGAGGTAAGCGATTCCTCCTCTCCACTGCCGATCTGCAACAAGGTCCTGGGGATAGGATTCCCTGACCACATCCCAGCGGAAGAGCTGGCATCTGGGCAGAGCGCAGTCGGCCTCTGGCCTCCCCTATCCTCTTATCCAGAGCCTGACTCCCCACAGGCTACCCCAGCAGAAGAGCTGGCATCTGGGCAGAGCGCAGTCAGCCCCTGCCCTCCCCTATCCTCTTCTCCAGAGCCGGATATCCCACAGGCTACCCCAGCGGAAGAGCTGGCATCTGGGCAGAGCGCAGTTGGCCTCTGCCCTCCTCTATCCTCTTCTCCAGAGGCCGACTTTCCACAGGCTACCCCAGCGGAAGAGCTGGCATCGGGGCAGAGCGCAGTCGGCCTCTGCCCACCAAGTACCTACAGCTCCAAGCTAGAGAGCAACAAGGAAGCAAGGAGTAGCAGATGCCCCCTCAACAGCTGGGGACATACAGAACAGAGCCAGGCCGCAAAATTCAACAGGTCCAGTATTGGGTTGTGGGTGGACTGCCAGACTAACTCAGATACCGACCGGCATGAGGTCAGGTATCTGGTTAGTCTTCCCTGGGAGGGGGAGATGTGTGGCGAAACCAACCTCGCCACTGGGTTTCGGAGGGGCCTGGCTACCAGCCTCTTGCCTCAGGATTATGGCCCATACTAACTTTAAAGGAGAAGACAGACCGGCCGCACAGCTTAAATCTGTCTTTGGAATTGTATTTTATGTTATGTGAGGGTACCCAGATAGCTAATTTTATTGTATTCGTGTAGTCTGAGTGCCATTCACCTAATAATATGCACTCAGACTTGAGCTATCTGGGGATATGTTAAATGTCTGTGTTTACTGTAAGGGTTGTGACATTGCATGTTTAAATGGTGATTTCTGTCCTGTTGTCCCCACATGTGTATTGGCGATTTCCCTTTGTCTTGAGAGATAATTGAATTACTCCTCGGTAGAGTTGAGCGAACACCTGGATGTTCGGGTTCGAGAAGTTCGGCCGAACTTCCCGGAAATGTTCGGGTTCGGGATCCGAACCCGATCCGAACTTCGTCCCGAACCAGAACCCCATTGAAGACAATGGGGACCCGACCTTTCCTCACTAAAAAGGCTGTAAAACAGCCCAGGAAAGAGCTAGAGGGCTGCAAAAGGCAGCAACATGTAGGTAAATCCCCTGCAAACAAATGTGGATAGGGAAATTAATTAAAATTAAAATTAAAAAAATAAAAATGAACCAATATCAATTGGACAGAGGTCCCATAGCAGAGAATCTGGCTTCACGTCAGCAGAGAATCAGTCTCTTCATGCCATAGCAAAGAATCTGGCTTCATGTCAGCAGAGAATCAGTCTCTTCATGCCATAGCAGAGAATCTGGCTTCATGTCAGCGCAGAATCAGTCTTCATGTCATAGCAGAGAATCAGGCTTCACGTCACCCACCACTGGAACAGGCCACTGTCACACATTTAGGCCCAGGCACCCAGACAGAGGAGAGCGGTCCCGTAACAGAGAATCTGGCCTTATGTCAGCGCAGAATCTGTCTTCATGTCATAGCAGAGAATCAGGCTTCACGTCACCCACCACTGGAACAGGCCACTGTAACACATTTAGGCCCCGGCACCCAGACAGAGGAGAGCGGTCCCGTAACAGAGAATCTGGCCTTATGTCAGCGCAGAATCTGTCTTCATGTCATAGCAGAGAATGAGGCTTCACGTCACCCACCACTGGGACAGGCCACTGTCACACATTTAGGCCCAGGCACCCAGGCAGAGGAGAGAGGTCCCGTAACAGAGAATCTGGCCTTATGTCAGCGCAGAATCTGTCTTCATGTCATAGCAGAGAATCAGGCTTCACGTCACCCACCACTGGAACAGGCCACTGTCACACATTTAGGCCCCGGCACCCAGACAGATGAGAGCGGTCCCGTAACAGAGAATCTGGCCTTATGTCAGCGCAGAATCTGTCTTCATGTCATAGCAGAGAATCAGGCTTCACGTCACCCACCACTGGAACAGGCCACTGTCACACATTTAGGCCCAGGCACCCAGGCAGAGGAGAGAGGTCCCGTAACAGAGAATCTGGCCTTATGTCAGTGCAGAATCTGTCTTCATGTCATAGCAGAGAATCAGGCTTCACGTCACCCACCACTGGAACAGGCCACTGTCACACATTTAGGCCCCGGCACCCAGACAGAGGAGAGCGGTCCCGTAACAGAGAATCTGGCCTTATGTCAGCGCAGAATCTGTCTTCATGTCATAGCAGAGAATCAGGCTTCACGTCACCCACCACTGGAACAGGCCACTGTCACACATTTAGGCCCAGGCACCCAAGCAGAGGAGAGAGGTCCCGTAACAGAGAATCTGGCCTTATGTCAGCGCAGAATCTGTCTTCATGTCATAGCAGAGAATCAGGCTTCACGTCACCCACCACTGGAACAGGCCACTGTCACACATTTAGGCCCCGGCACCCAGACAGATGAGAGCGGTCCCGTAACAGAGAATCTGGCCTTATGTCAGCGCAGAATCTGTCTTCATGTCATAGCAGAGAATCAGGCTTCACGTCACCCACCACTGGAACAGGCCACTGTCACACATTTAGGCCCAGGCACCCAGGCAGAGGAGAGAGGTCACGTAACAGAGAATCTGGCCTTATGTCAGCGCAGAATCTGTCTTCATGTCATAGCAGAGAATCAGGCTTCACGTCACCCACCACTGGAACAGGCCACTGTCACACATTTAGGCCCAGGCACCCAGACAGAGGAGAGCGGTCCCGTAACAGAGAATCTGGCCTTATGTCAGCACAGAATCTGTCTTCATGTCATAGCAGAGAATCAGGCTTCACGTCACCCACCACTGGAACAGGCCACTGTCACACATTTAGGCCCAGGCACCCAAGCAGAGGAGAGAGGTCCCGTAACAGAGAATCTGGCCTTTTGTCAGTGCAGAATCTGTATTCATGTCATAGCAGAGAATCAGGCTTCACGTCACCCACCACTGGAACTGGCCACTGTCACACATTTAGGCCCCGGCACCCAGACAGAGGAGAGCGGTCCCGTAACAGAGAATCTGGCCTTATGTCAGCGCAGAATCTGTCTTCATGTCATAGCAGAGAATCAGGCTTCACGTCACCCACCACTGGAACAGGCCACTGTCACACATTTAGGCCCAGGCACCAAAGGCAGAGGAGAGGTCCCGTAACAGAGAATCTGGCCTTATGTCAGCGCAGAATCTGTCTTCATGTCATAGCAGAGAATCAGGCTTCACGTCACTCACCACTAGAACAGGCCACTGTCACACATTTAGGCCCCGGCACCCAGACAGAGGAGAGCGGTCCCGTAACAGAGAATCTGGCCTTATGTCAGCGCAGAATCTGTCTTCATGTCATAACAGAGAATCAGGCTTCACGTCACCCACCACTGGAACAGGCCACTGTCACACATTTAGGCCCAGGCACCCAGGCAGAGGAGAGAGGTCCCGTAACAGAGAATCTGGCCTTATGTCAGCGCAGAATCTGTCTTCATGTCATAGCAAAGAATCAGGCTTCACGTCACCCACCACTGGAACAGGCCACTGTCACACATTTAGGCCCAGGCACCAAAGGCAGAGGAGAGGTCCCGTAACAGAGAATCTGGCCTTATGTCAGCGCAGAATCTGTCTTCATGTCATAGCAGAGAATCAGGCTTCACGTCACTCACCACTAGAACAGGCCACTGTCACACATTTAGGCCCCGGCACCCAGACAGAGGAGAGCGGTCCTGTAACAGAGAATCTGGCCTTATGTCAGCGCAGAATCTGTCTTCATGTCATAACAGAGAATCAGGCTTCACGTCACCCACCACTGGAACAGGCCACTGTCACACATTTAGGCCCAGGCACCCAGGCAGAGGAGAGAGGTCCCGTAACAGAGAATCTGGCCTTATGTCAGCGCAGAATCTGTATTCATGTCATAGCAGAGAATCAGGCTTCACGTCACCCACCACTGGAACAGGCCACTGTCACACATTTAGGCCCAGGCACCCAGGCAGAGGAGAGAGGTCCCGTAACAGAGAATCTGGCCTTATGTCAGCGCAGAATCTGTATTCATGTCATAGCAGAGAATCAGGCTTCACGTCACCCACCACTGGAACAGGCCACTGTCACACATTTAGGCCCAGGCACCCAGGCAGAGGAGAGAGGTCCCGTAACAGAGAATCTGGCCTTATGTCAGCGCAGAATCTGTATTCATGTCATAGCAGAGAATCAGGCTTCACGTCACCCACCACTGGAACAGGCCACTGTCACACATTTAGGCCCCGGCACCCAGACAGAGGAGAGCGGTTCCGTAAAAGAGAATCTGGCCTTATGTCAGCGCAGAATCTGTATTCATGTCATAGCAGAGAATCAGGCTTCACGTCACCCACCACTGGAACAGGCCACTGTCACACATTTAGGCCCCGGCACCCAGACAGAGGAGAGGTTCATTCAACTTTGGGTTGCCCCACAATATAATGGTAAAATGAAATTAAAAATAGTATTGAATGAGGAAGTGCCCTGGAGTAGAATAATATATTGTTAAGGGGAGGTAGTTAATATCTAATCTGCACAAGGGATGGACAGGTCCTGTGGGATCCATGCCTGGTTCATTTTTATGAACGTCAGCTTGTCCACATTGGCTGTAGACAGACGGCTGCGTTTTCTGTAATGACGCCCCCTGCCGTGCTGAATACACGTTCAGACAAAACGCTGGCCGCCGGGCAGGCCAGCACCTCCAAGGCATAAAAGGCTAGCTCTGGCCACGTGGACAATTTGGAGACCCAGAAGTTGAATGGGGCCGAACCATCAGTCAGTACGTGGATGGGTGTGCACAGGTACTGTTCCACCATGTTAGTGAAATGTTGCCTCCTGCTAACACGTTCCGTATCAGGTGGTGGTGCACTTAGCTGTGGCGTGTTGACAAAACTTTTCCACATCTCTGCCATGCTAACCCTGCCCTCAGAAGAGCTGGGTGTGACACAGCTGCGTTGGCGACCTCTTGCTCCTCCTCTGCCTTCGCCTTGGGCTTCCACTGGTTCCCCTGTGACATTTGGGAATGCTCTCAGTAGCGCGTCTACCAACGTGCGCTTGTACTCGCGCATCTTCCTATCACGCTCCAGTGTAGGAAGTAAGGTGGGCACATTGTCTTTGTACCGGGGATCCAGCAGGGTGGCAACCCAGTAGTCCACACACGTTAAAATGTGGGCAACTCTGCTGTCGTTGCGCAGGCACTGCAGCATGTAGTCGCTCATGTGTGCCAGGCTGCCCAGAGGTAAGGACAAGCTGTCCTCTGTGGGAGGCGTATCGTCATCGTCCTGATTTTCCCCCCAGCCACGCACCAGTGATGGGCCCGAGCTGCTTTGGGTGCCACCCCGCTGTGAACATGCTTCATCCTCATCCTCCTCCACCTCCTCCTCATCCTCGTCCTCCTCGTCCTCCTCGTCCTCCAGTAGTGGGCCCTGTCTGGCCACATTTGTACCTGGCCTCTGGTGTTGCAAAAAACCTCCCTCTGAGTCACATCGAAGAGACTGGCCTGAAAGTGCTAAAAATGACCCCTCTTCCTCCTCTTCCTCCTGGGCCACCTCCTCTTCCATCATCGCCCTAAGTGTTTTCTCAAGGAGACATAGAAGTGGTATTGTAACGCTGATAACGGCGTCATCGCCACTGGCCATGTTGGTGGAGTCATTGGTGATGAAGTGTGTCTGATCCGCAGTGCGACTGACCCGTGCGTGCTGCAGCTGAAACTCCACTATGGCCTGCTGCTGCTCGCACAGTCTGTCCAGCATATGCAAGGTGGAGTTCCACCTGGTGGGTACGTCGCATATGAGGCGGTGAGCGGGAAGGCCGAAGTTACGCTGTAGCGCAGACAGGCAAGCAGCGGCAGGGTGTGAACGCCGGAAGCGCGAACAGACGGCCCGCACTTTATGCAGCAGCTCTGACATGTCGGGGTAGTTGCGAATGAACTTCTGCACCACCAAATTCAGCACATGCGCCAGGCAAGGGATGTGCGTCAATCCAGGTAGGCCAAGAGCTGCAACGAGATTTCGCCCATTATCGCACACCACCAGGCCGGGCTTGAGGCTCACCGGCAGCAACCACTCGTCGGTCTGTTGTTCTATACCCCGCCACAACTCCTGTGCGGTGTGGGGCCTGTCCCCCAAACATATGAGTTTCAGAATGGCCTGCTGACGTTTACCCCGTGCTGTGCTGAAGTTGGTGGTGAAGGTGTGTGGCTGACTGGATGAGCAGGTGGAAGAAGAGGAGGAGGAAGCTGAGTAGGAGGAGGAGGAGACAGGAGGCAAAGAATGTTGCCCTGCGATCCTTGGCGGCGGAAGGACGTGCGCCAAACAGCTCTCCGCCTGGGGCCCAGCCGCCACTACATTTACCCAGTGTGCAGTTAGGGAGATATAGCGTCCCTGGCCGTGCTTACTGGTTCACGTATCTGTGGTTAGGTGGACCTTGCCACAGATGGCGTTGCGCAGTGCACACTTGATTTTATCGGACACTTGTTTGTGCAGGGAAGGCACGGCTCTCTTGGAGAAGTAGTGGCGGCTGTGAACAACATACTGTGGGACAGCAAGTGACATGAGCTGTTTGAAGCTGTGTGTGTCCACCAGCCTAAATGACAGCATTTCATAGGCCAGTAGTTTAGAAATGCTGGCATTCAGGGCCAGGGATCGAGGGTGACTAGGTGGGAATTTACGCTTTCTCTCAAATGTTTGTGAGATGGAGAGCTGAACGCTGCCGTGTGACATGGTTGAGATGCTTGGTGACGCAGGTGGTGGTGTTGGTGGTACATCCCATGTTTGCTGGGCGGCAGGTGCCAACGTTCCTCCAGAGGCAGAGGAAGAGGCCGAGGCGGCGGCGGCAGCAGCAGCAGAAGAGGCCGAGGCGGCGGCAGCAGCAGAAGAGGCCGAGGCGGCAGCAGCAGAAGAGGTAGCAGGGGGAGCCTGAGTGACTTCCTTGTTTTTAAGGTGTTTACTCCACTGCAGTTCATGCTTTGCATGCAGGTGCCTGGTCATGCAGGTTGTGCTAAGGTTCAGAACGTTAATGCCTCGCTTCAGGCTCTGATGGCACAGCGGGCAAACCACTCGGGTCTTGTCGTCAGCACATTGTTTGAAGAAGTGCAATGCCAGGGAACTCCTTGAAGCTGCCTTTGGGGTGCTCGGTCCCAGATGGCGGCGGTCAGTAGCAGGCGGAGTCTCTTGGCGGCGGGTGTTCTGATTTTGCCCACTGCTCCCTCTTTTGCTACGCTGTTGGCTCGGTCTCACCACTGCCTCTTCCTCCGAACTGTGAAAGTCAGTGGCACGACCTTCATTCCATGTGGGGTCTAGGACCTCATCGTCCCCTGCATCGTCTTCCACCCAGTCTTGATCCCTGACCTCCTGTTCAGTCTGCACACTGCAGAAAGACGCAGCAGTTGGCACCTGTGTTTCGTCATCATCAGAGACGTGCTGAGGTGGTATTCCCATGTGCTCATCATCAGGAAAAATAAGTGGTTGTGCGTTAGTGCATTCTATCTCTTCCACCCCTGGGGAAGGGCTAGGTGGATGCCCTTGGGAAACCCTGGCAGCAGAGTCTTCAAACAGCATAAGAGACTGCTGCATAACTTGAGGCTCAGACAGTTTCCCTGATATGCATGGGGGTGATGTGACAGACCGATGGGCTTGGTTTTCATGCGCCATCTGTGCGCTTTCTGCAGAAGACTGGGTGGGAGATAATGTGAACGTGCTGGATCCACTGTCGGACACCCAATTGACTAATGCCTGTACCTGCTCAGGCCTTACCATCCTTAGAACGGCATTGGGCCCCACCAAATATCGCTGTAAATTCTGCTGGCTACTGGGACCTGAGGTAGTTGGTTCACTAGGACGTGTGGCTGTGGCAGAACGGCCACGTCCTCTCCCAGCACCAGAGGGTCCACTAACACCACCACGACCATGTCCACGTCCGCGTCCCTTATTAGATGTTTTCCTCATTGTTCCCGTTCACCACAATTTTGAGAATGACAAATTTGGGAATGCTTTTTCAACCCAGAAAAAAAAGTGTGCTTTTACGGTCACTACAAATAACTTGACCAGCTAAAACAGTGCAGATTTGGTTGAATAGAGATGTGAGACCTGTTTTTTTTTGCGCTGTGTGACAGGTATAGGTTTAATCACAGAATCACACTTCTATCAGCACTCTAGCGTGTGTCTTAGGTTTTTCTGAATGACACTATCAATACCTTCAATGTAAGATTTTCTTTTTGGGATAGATTTCAAGTAGGCCTCAAATACCAAAAACTAGTTATTTTGAGAATGGCAAATTTGGGAATGCTTTTTCAACCCAGAACAAAAAGTCTGCTTTTACGGTCACTACAAATAACTTGACCAGCTAAAACAGTGCAGATTTGGTTGAATAGAGATGTGAGACCTGTTTTTTTTTGCGCTGTGTGACAGGTATAGGTTTAATCACAGAATCACACTTCTATCAGCACGCTTTCGTGTGTCTTAGGTTTTTCTGAATGACACTATCAATACCTTCAATGTAAGATTTTCTTTTTGGGATAGATTTCAAGTAGGCCTCAAATACCAAAAACTAGTTATTTTGAGAATGGCAAATTTGGGAATGCTTTTTCAACCCAGAACAAAAAGTCTGCTTTTACGGTCACTACAAATAACTTGACCAGCTCAAACAGTGCAGATTTGGTTGAATAGAGATGTGAGACCTGTTTTTTTTTGCGCTGTGTGACAGGTATAGGTTTAATCACAGAATCACACTTCTATCAGCACGCTTTCGTGTGTCTTAGGTTTTTCTGAATGACACTATCAATACCTTCAATCTAAGATTTTCTTTTTGGGATAGATTTCAAGTAGGCCTCAAATATCCAGAAACTAGTTATTTTGAGAATGGCAAATTTGGGAATGCTTTTTCAACCCAGAACAAAAAGTCTGCTTTTACGGTCACTACAAATAACTTGACCAGCTACAACAGTGCAGATTTGGTTGAATAGAGATGTGAGACCTGTTTTTTTTTGCGCTGTGTGACAGGTATAGGTTTAATCACAGAATCACACTTCTATCAGCACGCTAGCGTGTGTCTTAGGTTTTTCTGAATGACACTATCAATACCTTCAATGTAAGATTTTCTTTTTGGGATAGATTTCAAGTAGGCCTCAAATACCAGAAACTAGTTATTTTGAGAATGGCAAATTTGGGAATGCTTTTTCAACCCAGAACAAAAAGTCTGCTTTTACGGTCACTACAAATAACTTGACCAGCTACAACAGTGCAGATTTGGTTGAAAAGAGATGTGAGACCTGTTTTTTTTTGCGCTGTGTAACAGGTATAGGTTTAATCACAGAATCACACTTCTATCAGCACGCTAGCGTGTGTCTTAGGTTTTTCTGAATGACACTATCAATACCTTCAATCTAAGATTTTCTTTTTGGGATAGATTTCAAGTAGGCCTCAAATACCAGAAACTAGTTATTTTGAGAATGGCAAATTTGGGAATGCTTTTTCAACCCAGAAAAAAAAGTGTGCTTTTACGGTCAATACAAATAACTTGACCAGCTAAAACAGTACAGATTTGGTTGAATAGAAATGTCAGGTCTATTTTTTAGGCGCTGGGTGACAGGCTCAACTTGCCCCTGATGTAATATATGGCCAAAAAATAACCACACTGTTGATGGTTAAATGCACTTGGGTGACACAGGCTCAGCCTGCACCAGATGAAGTATATGGCCAAAAAATAATCAGACTGTTGATGGTTAAATGCACTTGGGTGACACAGGCTCAGCCTGCACCAGATGTAGTATATGGCCAAAAAATAATCAGACTGTTGATGGTTAAATGCACTTGGGTGACACAGGCTCAGCCTGCAGCTGATGTAGTATATGGCCAAAAAATAATCAGACTGTTGATGGTTAAATGCACTTGGGTGACACAGGCTCAGCCTGCAGCTGATGTAGTATATGGCCAAAAAATAACCAGACTGTTGATGGTTAAATGCACTTCGGTGACACAGGCTCAGCCTGCAGCTGATGTAGGATATAGCACAAAATAACCACACTATCGATGGTTAAATACACTTGGTGATAGCTTGTGCTGGCGCACCACAAGTCACAAAATGGCCGCCGATCACCCCAGAAAAAAAGTGATCTAAAAACGCTCTGGGCAGCCTCAAAAAAGTGAGCAAGTCAATAATAGCACTTTAATGATCCACAGCTGCAGATCGATCACAGAATGAAGTCTTTTGGAGGAGTTAATCTGCCTAATCTCGCCCTAACGTCGCAGCTGCAACCTCTCCCTATACTGATCATAGCAGAGTGACGTGCGGCGCTACGTGACTCCAGCTTAAATAGAGGCTGGGTCACATGGTGCACTGGCCAATCACAGCCATGCCAATAGTAGGCATGGCTGTGATGGCCTCTTGGGCCAAGTAGTATGACGCTTGTTGATTGGCTGCTTTGCAGCCTTTCAAAAAGCGCCAAGAAAGCGCCGAACACCGAACCCGAACCCGGGTGTCTCCAGGGCAGAGAGGAGGAAACCATGATGCATTGTGGGGATGTATTGTGTCTGTGTATCCTGAATTGCTGCATATCTGTCCTGTGTCACAGTCTTCATTCTGGTCCCCTAGGGGCGTGTCCACCAGATGGGGACCTGCATAAATACGGGCGGGTAGCCCTCAATAAAGAGTTCCTGTTTTATCCTTCATCATGTTGAGGCTGGTGTTTGGGTAACTGATCGACACTGGGGGATTGCTATACGCTGGGAGATTTGCTATACTCCCCTGGCTATAACTACTAGCTCTTTTAAGAGCTGTTCCTGCTCTCTGGTTTTAGGAGAGGTTCACCCACTGGAGCCTGGAGCCTTGTCGTAGGTCCAGGGTGGGTAGGAGACGGTGAGACCTCAACCAAGCTTCGGCGGTTCGTGGGGTCTGCAGTGCGTACGGTGTCAAGTGGAGTGCTTGGAGTCCTCGGAAAGCACTATGAGCAACTATCAACGGAGGTACCCGGTCGGGATGCCAGGAGATCCGTTACACTACCCTATACACTATTTCTTTGATGTATTCTTGCTTCTACACTTTGCAGTTAGCATTACTGTTAACACCAGGTATGACACAGAGTAAGGGTCCATTCACACGTCCGCAATTCTTTTCCACATTTTGCGGAACGGAATTGCGGACCCATTCATTTCTGTGGGCCGCACAATGTGCTGCCCAGATCCGGAATTGCGGATCCGTACTTCCAGGTCCGCAATTTAGTTCCCGAAAAAAATAGAACATGTCCTATTCTTGTCCGCAATTGCGGACAAGATTAGACATTTTCTATTAAGTGCCGGCGATGTGTGGTCCGCAAAATGCGGAACGCGCATTGCCATTGTCCGTGCTTTGTGGATCCGCGGATCCGTTGGCCGCAAAACACTTACGGATGTGTGAATGGACCTTAAGTGCCGGCTGTGGATCTCCAGGACAGAAATCTGCGGGTCTGCAGTGATGTGATCTTTATAAAGACTGAGGAGACGTCATATATAAAGCAATAATGTTCTGTCCCTATTCTGGAGCAATTAGGATCTTGTCAGGAAGATAAAACATGAACGTGCTTCTTCTAGACGATGGACGACTGTAGCGTTTGCATAAATATTTCATTCATCAATCTTCTTTTTAAGAAATGGTGATTTCTTTGCAGTTTATAATTTGGGCACTGACCTATGAATTTGACAGTCCGAGAGGAAATTGAACTTAGTCATTCAAATTGAACTCCCCATAGCCGTGTACTGTCTCGTGCAGCACATCCATTCATTTCAATTACACTTCTTCTGTTCCTTTTCCTGCTATAATCTGCACTATCACTAAAATGAAATCAGGATGGAGTCATTCCTGGAGTCTGCAGCATTTGCCGGATACTTCCAGTGTACGCCAGAACAGACTCGGGGATAGACTTACTGACTACAGAACTGCAACACTGCCTCCTATAGGTGATTGGTGGTATAGCAAATCTTTCCCATATGTGCAACAGACACAAAAAAATGCCACATCGAATAATCCACAGAATGTGATAGTATCCAGTACAGAAGTGCAAATAAACTTATTATATCATATACTTGTTTACAAACATCCAATTATCTAGAAAGTTTTATATGCAGCATCTGCTATGCCCCTTAATGCTAGATTCATAAAATTTTACAGTGTATATAGATACAAATTCTGTAAATCTGTCTGTCTAGCTATATACAGTATATTCTATCTGTCTATAGTGTATTCATTTTATATGTATATTCTATCAATCTATCTATATATCTATCTATCTATCTATCTATCTATCTATCTATCTATCTATCTATCTATCTGTCTATGTATCAGAAGAAGAAGAAATCAGCAGCACTGTCAAAGTGAGGTTGAATGTAATCCCTCCCTCCCTCCAGGAAGGAAAGATTTATCAGTTCAGAAGCATTTCATTCAATCTGGATATAGGAAGAAGGACTTTAGATTTAGGTTAATAGATCATATTCCTCCACTGCCAAGAGGAAGCCCTCCTTAATACACGCAAACCATGTGGATTGAATGTGGAATTTAAAGAGCATCTGTCAGCAGTTTTGTACCTATGACACTGGCTGACCTGTTCCATGTGCGCTTGGCAACTGAAGGCATCTGTGTTGGTCCCATGCTGATATGTGCTCGCATTGCTGAGAAAAATGAGGTTTCAATATCAGCAAATAAGCCTCTAGGAGCAATGGGGGCGTTGCCATTACTCCGGGAAGCTCAGCTCTTTCTGTAACTGTCGCATCTTCTCCACTTTGATTGACTTTAGGATTAGTCAGAGCCAGGTGTGATGATGTTTACACTGCCGGGCCCTGTCAGTCAAAGTGCAGAGGGTGCAGCAGTTGCAGAGAGAGCAGAACCTCCAGGTGTAACGGCAACGTCCCTGTTTCTCCCAGAGGCTCATTTGCATATAATAAAACATTGTTTTTCTCAGCAATGCGGGCACATATGAACATGGGACAAACACAGATGTCATCAGCTGCCAAGCACACATGTAACAGGTCAGCCAGTGTCATAGGTACAAATCTACTGACAGATGCCTTTTAAAGGGGAAAATCGTCGTCGTTAGCCGGCGCATGCGCAATAGTTACTGTGATGCCGTACAAGGAATGGGCATCGCAGTGCGCATGCGCCGGCCAAAGGAATGAGTGCGCCGGCGCGGGATATCGGCAGCATAACAAATTAGTACAAAGGCGGTCAGAGGGAAAGGATGGGCGGGCAGAGGGTAGGAAGGGGCGGGGGGACGCAATGAGAAGGCTGAGCAAGCAGGGCACCTAAGAGAGTAACGCCGCACTGGGGACTTGCAAGCCCTCATTTGCATATCTTATAAAGATCGTTTTTGAGGGTTCTATAAGTCCAGGATTGATGCCAGAGGTAACGTTTTTATTAACTGTAAGCATGCTAGGGAGCTGTGGGAAGGGTTAAAAAAGTGAAATGCTGGTGACAGACTCCCTTTAAGATGGGAGTTTATGACTAAAGGTTCTTTTCTTGTCTATTTTGTTAAGTATTACGTCCTTATTCTGCCCTAGGGGTAGGGGTGAGATATGTGCTATATTTTGTTGTATCCTTCTATATAAATATATTTATGTTCTCTTTATTTTAATTTTTTTCATGAAGAATTGATTCAGCTATGAAATCAACAAGGCTTCACCTAGTTTTATTGTTATTGTAATTTTTATTATTATTTTTATTTTATTTTGCCAACTACTCTTATTGGTATCCTCTTAGGTCTTGAGGTATATGGTCTGTTCAGGTACCCAAATTCATGTATCTGGACTTGTCACTTACAGAAGTACATTGTTTCAGCTATATAGACTTAACTCTAATTTGGCTTTCAGGGGGACATACAGTGCCTACGTAAGTGCAGTAGCCTGATTTGAGGTGGTCCCAACGCTACACTGGGTCCCTCAGACACCATTGAGTTGTCACCACGTGTTGCTGCTCCCTGGAGTGGATGGTAAGGCGTGATGCACCCCAATGGAAATAAGTCCTGAGAGTCAGGGTCTGCAGTAAACTAGGGTGCTTATTTACTGGAGGAATTCAGGTGCAAAACAATATAGGCGAGGCATAGGGCTGGCTTCTCCAGTCTCCTCCATGGAAGAAAAAGAGTTTGATGCTGAGGAAAGGCCTGAGCTAGCTGTCCTTCTCTCTCTCAGAAGGCTGGAACTCTGGAGGCCCAGGGTCTGTGGCATAGTATCCCTGTCTCAGCGTCTTCTTCTGATCACTCAATAGTCTGGCAGAGTCTCCTCTTCTAAGCGCTGAGCCCTAACTGCAGAACACTAGGCGCTCTGACTGCTTTTCTTATATTCAGTTTCTGGCTGAACTAGAACTTTCTAGTGGGAGGGGTGGAGTAGAGATACTCAGCCCAAACAAATACAATGTTACACTTTCTGTTTCTCATAGACTTGCATTAGAGCTTCAGACATAATAACATAGTAGCAGCTGGCATTCAAAAGGTCAGTCTGTCTGGTTTTGGTGGTAAACAAGTCTGGCTCTTTCCCTCCAAAACATGCTCTTTTTAGACCTTATGGTAATCTCTCAGCATTCATTAACTCTTTCCACAGTGCCGTAAAAACACTGTGCAAATGAACAGGATATATATGACAACATATATATATAAATTTAGTTACACAGTATTAAACAGTATAAGTCAGCGCAAGTTAACCCTTTAAAGTGAAATAAAGGAGTTGACTACTTTGCACAGTAGAAACAGGGGCAAATGTCCACAAATGTCCAGACTTCAAAGTATCCCTGCTACAGCGCACTACATAAGGGGGTGTACACTGAGGTTGTAAGTACGTTGGTCAAACATCTATAACATGCAATCTGTGGTTGGGCGGATGCCCATAACCGGTTGCCCCCTGGAGATTGGGGACATCTTTTATAAACTAAGAGAGCTGTCCGCATTATCTCCTATCTGCCCGGTGTATGATACCCCATAAATGATAGATGTTCATTGGGCATGATGTCTCTGGCTCCTCTATGGGCAGTGTGGGCACATCACCAGTGCACCTGAGCAGGCTGACGACTTCTCACCTGCGCACTGCGCTACACAGGTCGCTAAATGTTTTGTTGATCACATATGGAGCCCACATTTGGGTGCTCCATAATAACTCCCCTCTGCTTTTCATCACGCCCCCTGCCTTTAGATTGATGGCGCTAGACTGCCTTCATGTCCAGAACGGCATATGCGCATAACATCTTTGCTCGTTGGGATGAAACCGAAGATGTTGTGCGCATGTGCCGTTCTGGACACGAGTGTGGTCTTGCGTTGTCAATCTAAAGGCAGGGGGGTGTAATGAAAAGTAGAGGGTTACGTAAAAGTCATTATGGAGCACAAGGAGCAGTGCTTGGAACGCATAAGCCTGTCTCCTGGTGTTCGAATAGTTCATTTACATAATAAAAAAATTCATTTTTATCAGCAATAGAGTGGAGCGGACACCTGGATGTTCGGGTTCGACGGGTTGAGCCGAACTTCGGAAAAAAGTTTGAGTTCGGGACCCGAACTTGACCCCGAACCCGAACCCCATTGAAGTCAATGGGGACCCGAACTTTTAGAGTCAATAAATTTTTATTGAGTTTTTCAGAATATATAAATCACAAACAATTAGACAGTGGACGCAGCCACTATTAAACAATATGATATGTTAGATGAGTCATATATGGACAAGACTAAAATAATAGCAGATTAAAGTCTCAGAGTGTCGGGGTATCCGCTCGGACACTGCCAACCCAACACCGTTGCGTGTAACATATCAAGCTAATGGTGAGTTCCCCACTACTGATGGTTCGGGGGATACTACACCGTACCTCATAGTGCAGAATGTAGTGCAAAACAATCAAACAAATAAGTAAACAAAACAAAACAAAATCAGATCTACTATGCTTTTAAGGTGGTTAGGGGAGATAAACCTACGAGCAGTGTGGGTGGTTATGGAAGATAAGAAGAATGGCGAAGCCAAGGGGGGGACCCGAACTTTTGAGCACTAAAATGGCTATAAAAATGTCATGGAAAGAGCTAGTGGGCTGCAAATGTCGCCAAACTGTGGTTAAGAGCATGGCAAGTGCTCTGCAAACAAATGTGCATAGGGAAATGACTTAAAATAACATAAAATAGGGAAAAGCTATTGAGGCGCAAATGTTGGCCAAAAGAGTATAGAGGAAATGTGGGACAAAGTATTGAAGTGCAAATGGTACAAACTTGTTTAAGTTTAAGCATTGAATCAAAGGAGGTGGCGGGCATCAATTAAAAAAGCATTTCAGAAATTTTATTCCCTGTCACCTATGCAGAGCAGGGGTTTATTCACGTCTAAAATTGTATAATGTCAACCCAAGAATGTAACAGAAAAATTACAGAAATGTATTAACCTGTCTACTTGGTAGAGCAGGGGTCTATGACAGAAAAAAATTGTTTATTGTCACTCGAAAATGTAAAATAAAAACTATTGAAATTTATTAAGCTGTCAACTAGGTAGAGGAGGGGTATATTACACCAAAAAAATTGTGAATTTAAAGCTAAAATGTAACTGACAAATATTTTTTTTTTTACCGGTCTAATAGGTATATCAGTGGTACATCACACCCAAAAATTGGTGAATTTCACCCGAAAATGTAACTGACAATTTTTATTTTTTTTAACCGGCCTACTAGGTATAGCAGTGGTACTATACACCCAAAAATTGGGGAATTTCACCCGAAAATGTAAATGACAATTTTTATTTTTTTTAACCAGCCTACTAGGTAGAGGAGGGGTATATTACAGCAAAAAATTGGTGAATTTAAAGCTAAAATGTAACTGACAAATATTTTTTTTTTTACCGGTCTAATAGGTATATCAGTGGTACATCACACCCAAAAATTGGTGAATTTCACCCGAAAATGTAACTGACAATTTTTTTTTTTTTTTACCGGCCTACTAGGTATAGCAGTGATACTATACACCAAAAAATTGGTGAATTTCACCCGAAAAAGTAAATGACAATTTTTCTTTTTGTAAACCTGTCTACTTAGTATAACAGTGGTACTATACACCCAAAAATTGCTGAATTTCACCAGAAAATGTAACTGACAAAGTAGTCAAATGATATAAAATAAAATACGTACAAATAAAAAAAAAAATTTGATTTATGAGGTGGAGTTCCATATGGAGTTGGAGTTTGAGGAGGCGGTGGACATAGCGGTGTAGGTGGAAGCGGTGGTGGAGGAGGACGAGGTAGACAACACAGGTTTTTGGTTTTAAACTCCGCAAAAACGGGTTCCGTATTTCCGTGATCCGTGTCCGTTTTTTCTTCCGTGGGTCTTCCTTGATATTTGGAGGATCCACGGACATGAAGGAAAAAGTCATTTTGGTGTCCGCCTGGCCGTGCGGAGCCAAACAGATCCGTCCTGACTTACAATGCAATTCAATAGGGACGGATCCGTTTGACGTTGACACAATATGGTGCAATTGCAAATGGATCCGTCCCCCATTGACTTTCAATGTAAAGTTAGGAGTCCCTATTATACCATCGGATCGGAGTTTTCTCCAATCCAATGGTATATTTTAACTTGAAGCGTCCCCATCACCATGGGAACGCCTCTATGTTAGAATATACCATCGGATTTGAGTTAGATCGTGAAAACTCATATCCGACAGTATATTCTAACACAGAGGCGTTCCCATAGTGATGGGGACACTTCAAGTTAGAATATACTACGAACTGTGTACATGACTTCCCCCTGCTGCCTGGCAGCACCCGATCTATTACAGGGGGCTGTGATCCACACAATTAACCCCTCAGGTGCGGCACCTGAGGGGTTAATTGTGCGTATCATAGCCCCCTGTAAGAGATCAGGTGCTGCCAGGCAGCAGCGGGCAGACTCCCCCCTCCCTCCCCAGTTTTAAATTCATTGGTGGCCAGTGTGGCCCCCACCTCCCTCCTCTGTATTACTGTACATTCATTGGTGGCCAGTGGGCCCCCCCTCCCTCCCCTGTATTACTGTACATTTATTGGTGGCCAGTGTGCCCCCCCTCCCTCCCCCTCCTAATTAAAATCCCCCCCCATCATTGGTGGCAGCGGAGAGTTCCGATCGGAGTCCCAGTTTAATCGCTGGGACTCCGATCGGTAACCATGGCAACCAGGACGCTACTGCAGTCTTGGTTGCCATGGTTACTTAGCAATTTTAGAAGCATTATACTTACCTTCGCTGTCTGTGACCGGCCGGGCGCTCCTCCTACTGGTAAGTGAAAGGTCTGTGCGACGCATTGCTTATAGCACAGACCTGTCACTTACCAGTAGGAGGAGCGCCCGGCCGGTCACAGACATCGCAGGTAAGTATAATGCTTCTAAAAATTGCTAAGTAACCATAGCAACCAGGACTGCAGTAGCATCCTGGTTGCCATGGTTACCGATCGGATCCCCAGCGATTAAACTGGGACTCCGATCGGAACTCTCCACTGCCACCAATGATGGGGGGGGGGTTTAATTAGGAGGGGGAGGGAGGGGGGCACACTGGCCACCAATGAATGTAATACGAGGGATGGAGGGAGGGGGGGGCCGCACTGGCCACCAATGAATGTACAGTAATACAGGGGAGGGAGGGGGGCCGCACTGGCCACCAATGAATGTACAGTAATACAGGGGAGGGGGGGCCCACTGGCCACCAATGAATGTACAGTAATACAGGGGAGGGAGGGGGGCCCACTGGCCACCAATGAATGTACAGTAATACAGGGGAGGGAGGGAGGCCCACTGGCCACCAATGAATGTACAGTAATACAGGGGAGGGAGGGGGGCCCACTGGCCACCAATGAATGTACAGTAATACAGGGGAGGGAGGGGGGCCCACTGGCCACCAATGAATGTAATACAGGGGAGGGAGGGAGGGGGGCACACTGGCCACCAATGAATTTAAAACTGGGGAGGGAAGGGGGTGTGCCCCCTCCTGCCTGGCAGCACCTGATCTCTTACAGGGGGCTATGATACGCACAATTAATCCCTCAAGTGCGGCACCTGAGGGGTTAATTGTGCGGCTCACAGCCCCCTGTAAGAAATCGGGTGCTGCCAGGCAGCAGGGGGCAGTCATGTACACAGTTCTTAGTATATTCTAACTTGAAGCGTCCCCATCACTATGGGAACGCCTCTGTGTTAGAATATACTGTCGGATCTGAGTTTTCACGGAGTGAAAACTCATCTCTGAAAAAGCTTTTATGCAGACGGATGTGCGATCTGTCTGTGTGAAATTAGCCTACGGCCATGGATCACGGACGCGGATGACAATCTTGTGTGCATCCGTGTTTTTTTACGGACCCATTGACTTGAATGGGTCCGTGAACCGTTATTTTTTTGACGGACAGGAAATACGGATCATGGCCGTGGATGAACAACGGTGCATTTTCCGAGTTTTCAACGGACCCATTGAAAGTCAATGGGTCCGCAGAAAATCACGGAAAACGGAACAACGGCCACAGATGCACACAACGGTCGTGTGCATGAGGCCTAAAAGAGTGTGAAATTTCCAAAATACAAGAATGAGCAATTGCACTGCAGTATAACAATGGCTGGTTAGTGCCGGTATACATGTCTATTCTGCACAAGGTACGGACAAATCCTGAGGGATCCATGCCTGGTTCATTTTAATGAAGGTGAGCTTGTCCACATTGGCTGTGGACAGGCGGCTGCGCTTGTCTGTGATAACGCCCCCTGCCGTGCTAAACACACGTTCAGATAATACACTGGCTGCAGGGCAGGACAGCACCCCCAAGGCGTAAAGGGCAAGCTCAGGCCATGTGCCTAATTTGGAGACCCAGAAGTTGAAGGGGGCAGACCCGTCATTCAGTACGTGTAGGCGTGTGCACACATACTGCTCCACCATGTTGGTGAAATGCTGCCTCCTGCTAAGACATTCCATTTCAGCTAGTGGTGCTGGTTGTTGTGGCGTGCTGACAAAGATTTTCCACATTTCGGCCATGCTAACCCTGCCTTCTGAGGTGCTGGCGGTGCCCCAGCTGCGTTGGTGACCTCTTCCTCGTCCTCTGCCTTCGCCTTGTGCTTCCAATGTGCCCCCGCTGTCAGGTGGGAATGCCAGCCGCAGCGCATCTACCAGCGTGCGCTTGTACTCGCGCATCTTATGATCACGCTCCAGTGACGGAATTAAGGACGGTACGTTGTCCTTGAAACGGGGATCCAGCAGCGTGGCCACCCAGTAATCAGCACAAGTTAGAATGTGGGCAACTCTGCGGTCGTTGCGGAGACACTGCAGCATGTAATCGCTCATGTGTGCCAAGCTGCCCAGAGGCAACGAAAAGCTGTCCTTTGTGGGAGGTGTATCGTCTGTGTCCTCTGTATCCCCCCATCCACGCACCAGTGATGGCCATGAGCTGGTCTGGGTGCCACTCTCTGTGAACATGGTTCCTCCTCCTCCATCTCCTCCTCCTCATCCTCCACCTCGTCATCCTCCAGAACTGTGCCCTGGCTGGATAATTGTGTACCTTGGGTTTGTGGGTGCAGGAACCCACCCTCAGAGCCACTTGGGAATGACTGGCCGGAAACCCTACGAAATGATCCCTCTTCCTCCTCCTCCTCCTGTGCCACATTCTCTTCCATCATCGCCAGGAGCTTTTTTTCAAGGAGGCATAGAAGTGGGCTAGTAATGCTGAGAATGGCATTATCGGCACTGGCCATGTTGGGGGAGTACTCAAAACAGTGCAACAAGGAACACAGGTCTCGCATGGAGGCCCAGTCATTGGTGGTGAAGTGGTGGTGTTCCGCCGAGCGACTCACCCGTGCGTGCTGCAGCTGAAACTCCACTATCGCGTGCTGCTGCTCGCACAGTCTGGCCAGCATGTGCAAGTTGGAGTTCCACCTTGTGGGCACGTCGCATATGAGGCGGTGAGCTGGAAGGCTGAAGTTACGCTGCAGCGCTGACAGGCGAGCAGCAGCAGGGTGAGAACGCTGAAGGCCCGCACTTTATGCAGCAGCTCTGACATATCGGGATAATTTTTAAGGAATCTCTGCACCACCAAATTTAGCACATGCGCCAGGCAAGGGATGTGTGTCAAACCGGCTAGTCCCAGAGCTGCTACGAGATTTCGCCCATTATCGCTAGTGATGAGCGGCAGGGGTGATATTCAAATTTGTGATATTTCGCGAATATTTTGTAGAATATTCGGCAAATATTCGCGAATTCGAATATTCTTTTTATTATACGAGCAAGGTAATGATCGCGTAATAATTCAATTGCCGAGCAAAAACATGAGCCATAGCACTATATCAAATATATTTGTTTTCTCAAATATTCATAATATTCTAAAACAAGAATATATAGCAATACAGCGAATATTCCAAAAAAAAATGAATGTAGAGTAATTTAGCTAACATAGTGCTATAATCTTTTTTTTTAATAGTTGTAATTTTTTTCCAATTTGAACTTCAGATGAGAAAAAAATTATAACTATTAAACAAAGAAGATTATAGCACTATATTAGCTAAATTGCTCTATATTCGTTTTTTTTCGAATATTCGCTATATTGCTATATATTCTTGTTTTAGAATATTACGAATATTTGAAAAAAACTAATATATTCGATATAGTGCTATATATTAGTTTTTTAGAATATTCATCAATTCTCCCATTTAAACTCATGATTCCTGCTTCTTGCTTGTGGGCCAATGAGTCATTGGCCCACAAGCAAGAAGCAGGGAGGAATCATGTTTTTGCTCGGCAATTGAAAAATTTGCGCTAAAAATTGACATCACTAAAATTCGCAATAAAAAAATCTTGAATATTCGAAATTACAAATATATATCACTATATACTAAATATTCGGGAATTTCCGAAGTACATATATTCGCGATACAAAATTTGCAATTCGAATATTCGTGATCAACACTAATTATCGCACACCACCAGGCCGGACTTGAGACTGACTGGCACAAACCACTCATCGGTCTGTTGTTCAAGGCCCGTCCACAGCTCTTGCGCGATGTGGGGTTTGTCCCCCAAACAGATACGTTTTAAAACTGCCTGCTGTCGTTTACCCCTGGCTGTGCTGAAGTTGGTGGTGAAGGTGTTACGCTGACCGGATGAGGAAGCAGAGTAGGAGGAGGAAGCAACAGGAGGCAAACTGAAGCGCCCTGCAATCCTCGGTGGTGGAAGGACATACGCCAAACTGCTATCCGCCTCAGGCCCAGCCGCCACTGCATTTACCCAGTGTGCTGTTATGGAGATATAACGTCCCTTACCGGTTAGGCCTGACCAAATGCCGCTGAAGGTTCTGTCTCCTACTCGCACCTGAGGAAGGGGTTTCACTTGTGCGTGTAGCTGGCACAGATCAATCACGTCCTCTTCCTGCAACAGGAGCTCCACCAGCAGCACCACGACCTGGGCCATGTCCCTTATTTGACGCTCTCCTCATATTTTTCAATTTTAGGATCTTGCCCTAAATGGGTGTTTAATTAATAGTAAAATAGAACGACAGTATGTAAAGGGTGGGTGTATCTCACACGGCCTGAACCAGACTAGGCCTCAATTAAAGATTTCTTTGCCCAAAAGGGCTGTATTTCAAATGCCTGAATCAAACCCCTGTATGTAAAGGGTGTATCTCACACGGCCTGAACCACTGTAGGCCTGAATTAAATATTGGTGCACCAAATGGCGGTATTTCAAATCTCTGAATCTAACCCAAATGTATTAAGTGTGTATCTCACAATGAAATCTGCATCAAAGGCTGCCCACTACATTTTTTTTGCCCAAACGAGTGTTTAACAACTGAATTTGACGGCATTATATAAGCCTGTAATGTCACACGTGCTGATGCTGGAAGGCCTGAAAATAGCGTTTTTTGTCAAAAAAGTGTGTTTTTAAAACCCCAGAAAATTATGGGTGTATTTCTAGCTTAAATTGCACACTGACTAATCCAGATGTTGACTATTGCCAAAAAAGTGTTTTTTTGGTAACAAAATATGAAAGTTGTATATATTAAACTTGAATTTGACACTTGCAGATCAGGAAAATAGTGTTTTTTGGCAAAAAAGTGTGTTTTTAAAACCCCAGAAAATGATGGGTTTATTTCTAGCTTAAATTGCACACTGACTAATCCAGTTGTTGTATATTGCCAAAAAAGTGTTTTTTTGGTAACAGAATATAAAAGCTGTATATATTAAACTTGAATTTAACACTTGCAGATCAGGAAAATTGTGTTTTTTGCAAAAAAAGTGTGATTTTAAAACCCCAGAAAATGATGGCTGTATTTCTAGCTTAAATTGCACACTGACTAATCCAGATGTTGTATATTGCCAAATAAGTGTTTTTTTGGTAACAGAATATAAAAGCTGTATATGTTAAACTTGAATTTAACACTTGCAGATGAGGAAAATACATTTTTTTTGCAAAAAAAAGTGTGTTTTTAAAACCCCAGAAAATTATGGATGTATTTCTAGCTTGAATTGTACACTGACTACGCCAGATGTTGTATATTGCCCAAAAAATTTTGATTTTCAATGTCCCAAAAGCTCAGATGCAGTGCTGGTGCACTGAGCTTGCATAAAATAGCCGCCGCCGCCGTCCACCTAATTGACTTATTAAAGTTTTTTTTTTTTTGGTCACTGGGCTCAGGGCAGGATAAAAAAATTGGGCCGTGCACCCAAAAAACACAATGTATGTAGATCGCTGAGTTAGATTCAGATTTTAAGCAAAGAGTCTCTCCTATTCTCTCCCTGAAATCACCAGCAGCATCCTCTCCCTACACTAAGCACAGCAGAGTGACGTGCAGCGCTACGTGACTACAGTTTATATAGAGGCTGGGTCACATGCTACACTGGCCAATCACAGCCATGCCATTAGTAGACATGGCTGTGATGGCTTCCAAGGTCAGACAGTTAACAGCTTGTTGATTGGCTGCTCTACAGCCTTTCAAAAAGCGCCAAGAAAAAGCCGAACACCGAACCCAAACCCGAACTTTTACTGAAATGTTCGGGTTCGGGTCCGGGGTCCAAAAATCCTAAAGTTCGGTACGAACCCGAACTTTACAGTTCGGGTACGCTCAACCCTACTTATAAATTATCAAGCCGGGCATTAACTATGGAATGAAATTATTCCAATCAGAGAGTTACCTCTGGAATCAATATTTAGGTCTTTTATTCAGTAATATGCATCTTTACTGAATAGTGACAATATTAATGTAGCACTTTTAACAACTATACATCCGTCAACAGCGGGGAGTTTGCTAAATATCAGGTTGATTCATTTATATCAATACTACACAAAATAAAGTTATAAATTACCGAGAATGCAGATGATGTGCAGAGACTAAGGGAAGTCAGCTCTAAGGTACGATCTGGTCATTAGGAGCTTTCTCCTGGGCTTTCTTTGTTTCTCTGTGTTTTCCTTATTCCCCCTTGGGTTTTTCCTGTTGCTCTTTTTGTTTTCATTCTCTTGCTCTCCCTCATGTGTGTGTGGTTTATGATCTCAAACTTATCAGTTAGACACACCTTTCTAGCTTGGAGTTTTCCAATCATTGTCGGCTAGGCGTGTTTGTATGATTAGGACTGTGATGTCATTGGATTACCCAAAATGCACTTTTGCTGTTGGTGTAATATTACTCATTTACCCCTAGGTGACACTATTACCTAAGCTATTAATATCATTCTATTAAGGGTTAAATATCCAAGTATGACTTTATCTCACATTCTATACACATGACCTCTGGAACCTAAATCAAAGCTAGAGGGATTCATTCTGACACTTCTACCAATTAAGCACAGACTTTTAGGCACCATTTGAATGTTTCCCATACTCCTAAATTTATGTTATAGATAATATGATGAGCCTTGTTTTCTCACAGCGATATCTGTGCCTCGTCTGCTATACCAACGGGTGATTGATGGTTAGTTAAAATAAAACATCTTTACAGATACTCATTAACAAAGTCCATACTTAAACAGTTTTCATCATATAATAGGAATATATGCGTTCCTATTGAGAAATATATATGATAACAAATATATAAACATCCTTAATAATACGTAACAATATAAAAAGATACATATGTCTTATTGATTTTCTTATACAAAACTAATGTTGATTATACGGGTATATAGATATTACAGATTTTCTGCTTCATTAATAAATACAAAACTGTAGAGGTAATTAGCACTAGTTGCGTCCAGAGAATATTCTTATCTCAGCCATAAATCCATAAGGAGACAAGAAGGCCTCTTTTCAGACTGGTACAGCCATTAGAAGAAGAAATCTTATTAACAGCGTCCTTCCCATGACCCTCCCTCGACCATCTTTAAAATACATACATATAGCAATATGGCCTCTTATAGGTCTAATCAAATCCACTATAATTATGATATTTAGATAAATGTTTTATACACTTATGAAAAAGCACAACAAATCCCCCTTTATTACAATTTAATCCATTGAAATAAAATTGGATTATATTGGAATGCCAAAAAGGGCTTTTCATACGGGTTCCTTTATGAACATAAGTTCTTGTTTAAATTGTCCTGTACACTCATGAAGATTTATTGAGTGGGTCAATAACTTTGAATGTAAGTTGGCGGTGACGATAGTGTCCTCCACAACGGAATATAAGTTCGATAAATGTTGCTTCTGATTTTCCATCTCTGAATGAATGTCATCAGGTTCCTTTTTAGCGAACCGATCTCAAGTTCCAATGTTTTAATAGAGATAGAATTAGCAACTGATACATGGGAGGCAACGACAGTGCCTTCTACGTCAAAGATTATGGAGACTGCAATCTCAGAAATTAAACTCTTTGGTCGTTGACTCATGGAAAACTGTTCCCTGGTCAAAGTTTTTCTTGTCTGCTCCAGGATCTGTGTAATCCGTTCTTGGCAATAACTGACGTGCATTTGATACCACATCTTTATCTCTGGAGACAAAATCTCGGAAACGTTGAACTGTCTTTTAACGGAGATGCGTGGATCGAAACTGACGTAGATCTTCTGGGATATAATCTTCTTATTCATCAAGATGAATCCTGTAGTATTCTGCAGCATGATCCCAGATGAAGGGTTTGGTACAGCGATCGGTTCAGCTTGGAACTCCTTCCCCAAGACCATCAACGATCTTTAATGCCATCTTGCGCCTATAATATATTGTATGACAAATATAAGCACATACTGTGCATCTTTCCACTTTTCCTTTTATCAACCCTATGCTGAAAGAAATCATACTACCATATATCTTCAATTTGGCATAGTTTTTTTTTCTTGAACAGAGCAAGTTCTTGATTCAGAAGTGAGTTAAGAGATAATTAGTTATAGAGGAAAAATACATGAGGATAGGTTAGTACACTCGTATGTCTATACTCTACCAATCCTGAGTTTCCGCCTTTAGCTGGAACCTTGATATCTCTGTACTCCTCATCATCCAGTAATCCTTCCATTTGGCAAAGTTGTGACCTAGGATTGCAAACATGTAATTGATTAATATACACCCATTTCTCTATAAATTCATCCCCCTTAGACCACAGGTGACAATTTGTCAATGACGACATAGGGTCCCTTCCATGAAGGCAGGAACTTCCTTTCTTTCATCTGATCCCGGGCAAATTTATAGAGATAAACCTGATCGGAAATCTGGTATTCCTTTTGAGTAGTCTTTAGATCATAGTAGGTTTTGGCGCTTACTGCTGCTTTCTCTATATTCTTCTGGGCAAATGCATGCTGAAGGTGCTTGCATAGATTCTCCATGTATTGATGAGCTGTTGAAGCATTTATCAAATTGTGGTCTGTTGTCCGGTAAAGTAAATGCTGGGGTAACAACATCTTCCTGCCTGTGATCATTTCGAAGGGAGAAAGTTTGGTTGCCATGCTTGGGGTGGCTCTGATGGCCATGAGAAGCAAAGGCAACTTCACATCCCAGTCTTTACCGGATTAATTGACAAATTTCTTTAGAATGTTGACAATGGTTTGGTTGTAGTGTTCTACTCCACAACTAGATGCTGGCTGATAAGCTATCTGTAGCTTTCTTTTTACCCCCAGTATCTCCCACATTTTTGTCATCACCTTACTAGTGAAATGACTTTCGCGATCGGACTCGATGCGTTGGGGAAGACCAAACCAGGAAAATACGTTGTTAATAAGCAGAGACGCGCACACACTTGAACTGCATGTTCTGCAAGGCAAACATTTCACCTATTTTGTGAATAAACAAGTCACGGTTAACCGATATCTGTTGCCTTTTGATGAAGTTGTTACTGGTCCAATAAAGTAAATTTGGATGTCTGACCATTAGAGTTGAGCGAACCCGAACTGTAAAGTTTGGGTTCGTACCGAACTGTAGGTTTTTCGGCACCCGGACCCGAACCCGAACATTTACGTAAAAGTTTGGGTTTGGGTTCGGTGTTCGGCGCTTTCTTGGCGCTTTTTGAAATCAACAAGCGTCATACTACTTGCCCCAAAAGGCCATCACAGCCATGCCTACTATTGGCATGGCTGTGATTAGCCAACTGCAGCATGTGACCCAGCCTCTATTTAAGCTGGAGTCACGTAGCTCCGCCCATCACTCGGATTAGTGTAGGGAGAGGGCGCAGCTGCTGTGAGGGAGAGATCAGGGAGAAATCTTATCAAGAACTGCTTTTTTTACTCAGCGATCTACAGCAATTTTTTAAAGCCTGCCCTGAGCCAACTACTGGTGAAAATGAACTTTTTTTAGTAACATAGTAACATAGTAACATAGTACATAAGGCCGAAAAAAGACATTTGTCCATCCAGTTCGGCCTGTTATCCTGCAAGTTGATCCAGAGGAAGGCAAAAAACCCTGTGAGGTAGAAGCCAATTTTCTCCACTTTAGGGGAATAAAAAATTCCTTCCCGACTCCAATCATGCAATCAGAATAACTCCCTGGATCAACGACCCCTCTCTAGTAGCTATAGCCTGTAATATTATTACGCTCTAGAAACACATCCAGGCCCCTCTTGAATTCCTTTATTGTACTCACCATCACCACCTCCTCAGGCAGAGAGTTCCATAGTCTCACTGCTCTTACCGTAAAGAATCCTCTTCTATGTTTGTGTACAAACCTTCTTTCCTCCAGACGCAGAGGATGTCCCCTCGTCACAGTCACAGTTCTGGGGATAAATAGCTGATGGGATAGATCTCTGTACTGACCCCTGATATATTTATACATATTAATTAGATCTCCCCTCAGTCGTCTTTTTTCTAAAGTGAATAACCCTAATTTTGATAATCTTTCAGGGTACTGTAGTTGCCCCATTCCAGTTATTACTTTGGTTGCCCTCCTCTGAACCCTCTCTAGCTCTGCTATGTCTGCCTTGTTTACAGGAGCCCAGAACTGTACACAGTACTCCATGTGTGGTCTGACTAGCGATTTGTAAAGTGGTAGGACTATGTTCATATCACGGGAATCTATGCCCCTTTTGATGCAACCCATTATCTTGTTGGCCTTGGCAGCAGCTGCCTGACACTGGTTTTTGCTGCTTAGTTTGCTGTTTATTAAAATTCCTAGATCCTTTTCCATGTCAGTGTTACCGAGTGTTTTACCATTTAGTATGTACGGGTGACTTGCATTTTTCCTTCCCATGTGCATAACCTTACATTTATCAGTGTTAAACCTCATCTGCCACTTATCTGCCCAAGCCTCCAATCTATCCAGATCCCTCTGTAGTAGTATACTGTCCTCATCAGTGTAAATTACTTTACATAGTTTAGTGTCATCTGCGAAAATTGATACTTTACTATGCAAGCCTTCTACAAGATCATTAATAAATATATTGAAGAGAATAGGGCCCAATACTGACCCCTGAGGTACCCCACTAGTGACAGTGACCCAATCTGAGTGTGTACCGTTAATAACCACCCTCTGTTTTCTATCACTCAGCCAGTTACTTACCCACATACAGATGTTTTCTCCCAGTCCGAGCATTCTCATTTTATATACTAACCTTTTATGTGGTACAGTGTCAAATGCTTTGGAGAAGTCCAGATATACGACATCCATTGATTCGCCGCTGTCAAGTCTAGAACTTACCTCCTCATAGAAACTGATTAAATTAGTTTGACATGACCGATCCCTCACGAAGCCATGCTGATATGGCGTTATTTGCTTATTTCCGTTGAGATGCTCTAATATAGCATCTCTCAGAAAACCTTCAAACAGTTTACCCACAACAGATGTTAAACTTACCGGCCTATAGTTTCCAGGCTCTGTTTTTGGCCCCTTTTTGAATATTGGCACCACATATGCCACGCGCCAATCCTGTGGGACATTCCCTGTCAGTATAGAGTCTGCAAATATCAGAAATAAGGGTCTGGCTATGACATTACTTAATTCCTTTAGGATACGGGGGTGTATGCCATCCGGTCCTGGCGATTTGTCTATTTTAATCTTTTTAAGCCGCTGATGTACTTCTTCCTGGGTCAGACAGGACACTTTTAATGGGGAATTTATTTTTGCATTCTGCATGTCATCTGACAATTTATTTTCCTCAGTGAATACATTGGAGAAAAAAATATTTAACAGCTTTGCTTTCTCCTCATCGCTCTCTGCGACTCCCCCCTCATTACTCTTTAAAGGGCCAACACCTTCAGCTTTATACTTTTTAACATTTATATAATTGAAGAACATTTTAGGGTTAGTTTTACTCTCTTTGGCAATTAATCTCTCGGTCTCTAGTTTGGCCGCTTTTATTTGTATTTTACATGTTCTATTTTTTTCTTTATAGTTTTTCAGTGCTTCCGTGCTACCCTCCTGTTTTAGTGTTTTATATGCTTTCTTTTTGTCATTTATTGCTTTCTTTACAGTTCTGTTTATCCACATTGGTTTCTTTTTGTTCCTTAACCTTTTATTACCATACGGTATGTACCTCTCACAATGAGTTTTTAGGATGTTTTTAAAGATATCCCATTTTGTGTCTGTATTTGTGAGGACTTTGTCCCAGTTAGTTTGGCCTATGGCCTCTCTTAGTTGGCTAAATTTAGCTTTTTTGAAGTTTGGTATTTTTGTTCCTCCCTGTAGAAACGCTCTTTTGAATGATAATTGGAAGGTTATTACTTTATGGTCACTATTTCCCAGGTGTCCCCCGACCTGCACGTCTGTTGTTCTGTCAGGTCTATTGGTTAATACTAAGTCCAGTATGGCCGTCCCTCTAGTCGGGTCCTGAACCAGTTGGGAGAGGTAATTGTCTTTGGTTATAGCCACGAACCTGTTTCCCTTATGAGATATACAAGTTTCAGTTTCCCAGTCTATATCTGGGTAGTTGAAGTCCCCCATAATAACCACCTCATTATAATTTGCCGCCTCGTCTATCTCGTTTAGTAGTAGATTTTCTGTGGACTCTGGTATATTAGGTGGTTTATAGTAAACTCGTATTAGTAATTTATTGTTGTTTTTAGCTCCATGTATCTCTACCCATAGTGACTCCACATGTTCATGTCCCTCACTTATATCTTCTCGGACTGTGGGCTTTAGACAGGACTTTATATAAAGGCAGACCCCGCCCCCTCTCCGGTTTTGACGATCCTTTCTAAACAGACTGTAACCTTGTACATTAACCGCCCAGTCATAGCTATCATCCAGCCATGTCTCAGTTATTCCCACTATGTCATAGTCCTCCTCACACATCACTAATTCCAGTTCACCAGTTTTATTAGTCAGGCTTCTGGCATTAGTATACATACATTTGAGAGGTTTATGTATATTTTTTACCCTACACCTTTCCTTCTGAATTGTTCTAGTCCCTCCTTCCATTCCTCCCCCATTCTTATTACCTTGCCCCCGGTCTCTATCTGCACTATCTTCCCCTCCTATAACATAATTACCCTCCCCCCCAGTCCCTAGTTTAAACACTCCTCCAACCTTCTAGCCATCTTTCTCCCCAGCACAGCTGCCCCTTCCCCATTGAGGTGCAGCCCGTCCCTACGATAGAGCCTGTTGCCTATAGAAAAATCGGCCCAGTTCTCCAGGAACCCAAACCCCTCCTTCCTACACCAGTTCTTGAGCCACTTGTTAATCTCCCTAATCTCCCATTGCCTTTCTTGTGTGGCTCGTGGTACAGGCAGTATTTCGGAAAATACTACCTTTGAGGTCCTTGCCCTCAGCTTTTGACCTAAATCCCTGAAATCATTTTTAAGGACTCTCCACCTACCTCTAACTTTGTCATTGGTTCCGATATGGACCATGACCGCTGGATCATCTCCAGCCCCTCCCAGTAATCTGTCAACCCGATCCGCGATGTGTCGAACTCTAGCGCCAGGAAGACAGCACACTGTTCGGCGATCACGGTCTTTGTGACAGATTTCCCTATCTGTTCCCCTAATAATGGAGTCTCCCACTACCAGCACCTGTCTGGCCTGCCCTGCTCTCCTTTTATTTTTACTTCAGTTTGTCAATATCAATGCATAATCGGCAGCCATTTTATGCAACAATAGTGCACCAGCACAGGCTATCTGCATGTCTGCAAGTCCAGAAATACTGCTTTTTGCTTACGGGGGTTAAAAAAAACCTTTTTTTCATATAGTGCACATCTAGGATTAGACGTGCATAAGTGAGTGTCACATTTAGGCCAGAAATACATCTTTTTGGTTACTGGGGTGAAAAAACCCTCTAATATACTGCACATCTGGGATTAGACGTGCATAAGTGACTGTCACATTTAGGCAAGAAATACATCTTTTTGCTTACTGGGGTGAAAAAAAACTCTAATATACTGCACATCTGGGATTAGACATGCATAAGTGACTGTCACATTTAGGCCAGAAATACGGCTTTGTGCTTACTGGGGTGAAAAAACCCTCTAATATACTGCACATCTGGGATTAGACGTGCATAAGTGACTGTCACATTTAGGCCAGAAATACGGCTTTTTGGTTACTAGGGTGAAAAAACCATCTAATATACTGCACATCTGGGATTAGATGTGCATAAGTGATTGTCACATTTAGGCCAGAAATACATCTTTTTGCTTACTGGGGTGAAAAAACCCTCTGATATACTGCACATCTGGGATTAGATGTGCATAAGTGACTGTCACATTTAGGCAAGAAATACATCTTTTTGCTTACTGGGGTGAAAAAAACCTCTAATATACTGCACATCTGGGATTAGACATGCATAAGTGACTGTCACATTTAGGCCAGAAATACGGCTTTGTGCTTACTGGGGTGAAAAAACCCTCTAATATACTGCACATCTGGGATTAGACGTGCATAAGTGACTGTCACATTTAGGCCAGAAATACGGCTTTTTGGTTACTAGGGTGAAAAAACCATCTAATATACTGCACATCTGGGATTAGACGTGCATAAGTGACTGTCACATTTCGGCCAGAAATACGGCTTTTTGGTTACTGGGGTGAAAAAACCCTCTGATATATACTGCACATCTGGGATTAGACGTGCATAAGTGAGTGTCACATTTAGGTCAGAAATACATCATTATGCTTACTGGGGTGAAAAAACCCTCTAATATACTGCACATCTGGGATTAGACGTGCATAATTGAGTGTCACATTTAGGCCAGAAATACGGCTTATTCGTTACTGGGGTGAAAAAACCCTCTGATATATACTGCACATCTGGGATTAGACATGCATAAGTGAGTGTCACATTTAGGTCAGAAATACATCTTTTTGCTTACTGGGGTGAAAAAACCCTCTGATATACTGCACATCTGGGATTAGATGTGCATAAGTGACTGTCACATTTAGGCAAGAAATACATCTTTTTGCTTACTGGGGTGAAAAAAACCTCTAATATACTGCACATCTGGGATTAGACATGCATAAGTGACTGTCACATTTAGGCCAGAAATACGGCTTTGTGCTTACTGGGGTGAAAAAACCCTCTAATATACTGCACATCTGGGATTAGACGTGCATAAGTGACTGTCACATTTAGGCCAGAAATACGGCTTTTTGGTTACTAGGGTGAAAAAACCATCTAATATACTGCACATCTGGGATTAGACGTGCATAAGTGACTGTCACATTTCGGCCAGAAATACGGCTTTTTGGTTACTGGGGTGAAAAAACCCTCTGATATATACTGCACATCTGGGATTAGACATGCATAAGTGAGTGTCACATTTAGGTCAGAAATACATCTTTTTGCTTACTGGGGTGAAAAAACACTCTAATATACTGCACATCTGGGATTAGACATGCATAAGTGACTGTCACATTTAGGCCAGAAATACGGCTTTTTGGTTACTGGGGTGAAAAAACCCTCTAATATACTGCACATCTGGGATTAGACGTGCATAAGTGACTGTCACATTTAGGCCAGAAATACGGCTTTGTGCTTACTGGGGTGAAAAAAACCTCTAATATACTGCACATCTGGGATTAGACGTGCATAAGTGACTGTCACATTTAGGCCAGAAATACGGCTTTGTGCTTACTGGGGTGAAAAAAACCTCTAATATACTGCATATCTGGGATTAGACGTGCATAAGTTACTGTGAAATTTAGGCCACAAACAGTGTTGAGCGCGAATATTCGAATAACTAATTTTTATCTCGAATATCGCAACTTCAAGATTTCGCGAATATTTCGAATATAGTTCCATATATTCGCGAAATCGAATATTCGTTTTTTTTTTGTTTGTTTTTTCATCTGAAAATATATGATTCCTCCCTGCTTCTTGCTTGTGGGTCAATGAGCCATTGGCCCACAAGCAACTGAATTGAAGCTGGAAGGAATCACGTTTTCAGATGGACCAAATATGACAAATATTCTAAATAAAGAATATATTGCTGTATATTCGATTTTAGAATATTCGTCCTATTCTAATCTAAACCAATAATCTCGGTTATAATATTCGAGTTCACGAATATTACAACAGAAAAATCGTAATGGTTAATATGTGTGCCCGAGCGCATGACAAAATCGTTATAATCAACTTCAGCATACACCTCCCCGACAAGCGTCCCCGTCACCATTGGAACGCCTGTGGGTTAGAAAATACCATCGGATCTGAGTTTTCCCTGAGATCGTAAAACCTCAGATCCGATGGTATATTCTAACTCACAGGTGTTCCCATGGTGACGGGGACGCTTGTCGGGGAGCAGTATGCCAAAGTGGAATATTATTGCTCTAACTTCGTCTTTTAGAATATTCGTAATATTGGTCTAACTTCGTCTTTTAGAATATTCGTAATATTGCTCTAACTTCGTCTTTTAGAATATTGCAAATATTCTAAAAGACGAAGTTAGAGCAATATTAAGAATATTCGTAAAATACACATATAGATTGTAATTTAGCTAATATACTGCTATAGTAATTTTTTTAATAGTGTACATATTTTCCAATACTGAAGATCAGATGAGGCAAAAAATATTAGAGAAAAAAAAAAGGATTATAGCACTATATTAGCTAAATTACAATCTATATGTGTATTTTACGAAAATTCGTAATATTGCTCTAACTTCGTCTTTTAGAATATTACGAATATTCTAAAAGACGAAGTTAGAGCAATATTAAGAATATTCGTAAAATACACATATTAGCCTAGCCATAGTCAATTAGTCATAGGAACGTTGCCTTATACTGTCAAAAGAAAAATCGCAATACGCGATTAATTAAATCGCATTATATTCGCGATAAATGGAATAATTATCGAATATTCGATTTCGACAAATATAACACGAATATTCAATCGAATATTCGCGAAATATCGCGAAATCGAATATGACACCTCCCGCTCATCACTAGCCACAAATACCGCTGTCATATAGAGTTTTAAAAAAAATTATTGAGTGCAATACCCTACATCAGGGTTTTTATTGGCGGTTAATTATTTTTAACAGACTTAACCACTTTTTACTTTACTTTGTGAACGTTAACTATGAGGCAAACATCTAATAAGGGACGCGGTCGTGGTGGTGGTGTTGGTGGAGCCTCTGGTGCAGGGAGAGGACGTGGCCGTTCTGCCACAGCTACACGTCCTACTGAAACTACTACCTCAGGTCCCAGTAGCCACCAGAATCTACAGCGATATTTGGTCGGGCCTAATGCCGTTCTAAGGATGGTAAGGCCTGAGCAAGAACAGGCACTAGTCAATTGGGTGGCCGACAGTGGATCCAGCACGTTCACATTATCTCCCACCCAGTCTTCTGCAGAAAGCGCACAGGTGGCGCCTGAAACCCATGCCCATCAGTCTGTCACATCACCCCCGTGCATATCGGGGAACCTGTCTGAGCCTCAAGTCATGCAGCAGTCTCTTATGCTGTTTGAAGACTCTGCTGGCAGGGTTTCCCAAGGGCATCCACCTAGCCCTTCCCCAGGGGTGGAAGACATAGAATGCACTGACGCACAACCACTTATGTTTCCTGATGAGGACATGGGAATACCACCTCAGCACGTCTCTGATGATGACGAAACAGAGGTGCCAACTGCTGCGTCTTTCTGCAGTGTGCAGACCGCAAAGGAGGTCAGGGAGGAAGACTGGGTGGAAGACGATGCAGGGGACGATGAGGTCCTAGACCCCACATGGAATGAAGGTCGTGCCACTGACTTTTAGAGTTCGGAGGAAGAGGCAGTGGTGAGACCGAGCCAACAGCGTAGCAAAAGCGGGAGCAGGGTGCAAAAGCAGAGCAGCCGTCGCCAAAACAGTTCGCCTGCTACTGGCCACCATCACCAGGGACCGAGCACACCAAAGGCAGCTTCAAGGAGTTCCCTGGCATGGCACTTCTTCACACAATGTGCTGACGACAAGACCCGAGTGGTTTGCACGCTGTGCCATCAGAGCCTGAAGCGAGGCATTAACGTTCTGAACCTTAGCACAACCTGCATGACCAGGCATCTACATGCGAGACATGGGCTGCAGTGGAGTAAGCACCTTCAAAACCAAGAAAGGGCTCCTCCTGCTCCTTCTTCTGCTGCTGCCTCGGCCTCTTCCTCCACCTCTGGAGGAACGTTGGCACTAGTAATGAGCGCGAATATTCGAATAGCGAATTTTTTTTGCGAATATCGGCACTTTGCTAATTTGCGAATATTTCGAATATAGCACTATAAATTCGCTATTTCGAATATTCTTTTTTTTTTTTGTTATTGTTATAATTTGTTATTTCCCACTTCCCAAAATTAGTTCTTACCTGTCCTGAGGATTCCTGGCTTCCTGGCTGCTCCAGTCAGTGCCCGTTGCCGCTTCTGCCGACTTCCGTGCTCATGGAGCGTCCCCATCACCATGGGAACGCTTCCATACAAGAATGTACTATCGGATGTGAGAATTAAGTTGAAATCGCAATGCGATTACTTCAAGTTATATTAATCGAATTGCGATTTCAACTTAGCACTGCTATATTCCATATTCGTTAACTTCGTTAATTCTAGCAAGCTGACCCATTAGAAACACAGCTCTAAGTTGAAATCACAATGCGATTACTTCAAGTTATATTAATCGAATTGCGATTTCAACTTAGCACTGCTATATTACATATTCGTTAACTTCGTTAATTCTAGCAAGCTGACCCATTAGAAACACAGCTCTAAGTTGAAATCGCAATTTGATTAATATAATTTGAAGTAATCGCATTGCGATTTCAACTTAGACCTGGTTTACTATGGTTGGCTTGGTAGAATTAGCGAAGATGACGAAGATGACGAATGTATTCGTCATATTCCTCAAAACGAAGATAACGAAGTATTCGTTTTAGCCCCATATTCGTCAACTTCGCTAATTCTAGCAAGGAAAGTTGACTATAGAGACAGCTGTGTTTAATTCGCTATGCGATTATATTACTTTGCTTTTTTTTTTAATAAATAGAATAATTATAATAATTATCAAGTATTATAATTATTTATTTATTTTAAAAAAAGGTAAGTAATATTATCGCATAGCGAATTAAAAACTTAGCTGTCTCTAGTCAACTTTCCCATTTGATTGCTAGAATTAGCGAAGTTGACGAATATGAAGCTAAAACGAAGATGGAGAATACTTTGTTATCTTCATTTTGAGGAATATGACGAATAAATTCGTCATATTCGTCATCTTCGCTAATTCTAGATATCAAACCAATAGGAAAGTTACCTTAAGTTAAAATCGCAATACGCGATTATTTAAATCACATATTAATCGCGATAACTAGAATAATGACGAATATTTGATTTTGACAAATATGAGATGAATATTCAAGCGAATATTCGCGAATTTTGTCAAAATCGGATATGGCACCTCCCGCTTATCACTAGTTGGCACCTGCCGCCCAGCAAACAGAGGATGTGCCACCAACAACACCACCTCCGTCACCAAGCATCTCCATTATGTAACACGGAAGCGTTCAGCTCTCCATCTCACAAACCTTTGAGAGAAAGCGTAAATTTCCACCTAGCCACCCTCGATCCCTGGCCCTGAATGCCAGCATTTCTAAACTACTGGCCTTTGAAATGCTGTCATTCAGGCTGGTGGAGACGGACAGCTTCAAACAGCTCATGTCGCTTGCTGTCCCACAGTACGTCATTCCCAGCCGCCACTACTTCTCCAGGAAAGCCATGCCCTCCCTGCACAACCAAGTATCGGATAAAATCAAGTGTGCACTGCGCAACGCCATCTGTGGCAAGGTCCACCTAACCACAGATACGTGGACCAGTAAGCACGGCCAGGGACGCTATATCTCCCAAACTGCACACTGGGAAAAAGTAGTGGCGGCTGGGCCCCAGGCGGAGAGCTATTTGGCGCACGTCCTTCCGCCGCCAAGGATCGCAGGGCATCATTCTTTGCCTTCTGTTGCCTCCTCTTCTACCACCTCCTCATCCGGTCAGCGACAGACCTTCACCACCAACGTCAGCACAGCCAGAGGTAAACGTCAGCAGGCCGTTCTGAAACTGATGTGTTTGGGGGACAGGCCCCAAACCGCGCAGGAGTTGTGGCGGGGTATAGAACAACAGACCGACGAGTGGTTGCTGTCAGTGAGCCTCAAGCCCGGCCTGGTGGTGTGCGATATTGGGCGAAATCTCGTTGCAGCTCTGGGACTTGCCGGTTTGACGCACATCCCTTGCCTGGCGCATGTGCTGAATTTGGTGGTGCAGAAATTCATTCACAACTACCCCGACATGTAAGAGCTGCTGCGTAAAGTGCGGGCTGTCTGTGTGCGCCTCCGGCGTTCTCATCCTGCCGCCGCTCGGCTGTCTGATCTACAGCGTAACTTCGGCCTTCCCGCTCACCGCCTCATATGTGACGTGCCCACCAGGTGGTACTCCACCTTGCACATGCTGGAGAGACTGTGTTGGCTACCTATTCCTCCTTCGCAGCCGCTTCCACCTAGACCGCCACGTGAGCCTACACGGACACATCCACCTATTCACCACCTCCTCAACCTCTTCCTCCTACATCATTCCTAATTTTTTTTTTTTAAGGTCTTTTATGTTTTTTTAATTCATTTCCCTATTAACATTTGTTTGCAGAGCATTTGCCATGCTCTTAAGCACATTTTGCTGCCTTTTTCAGTCCTCTAGCTCTTTCCATGACATTTTTACAGCCATTTTAGTGCTCAAAAGTTCGGGTCCCCATTGACTTCAATGGGGTTTGGGTTCAGGGTCAAGTTCGGGTCCCGAACGCAAATTTTTTTTTTCAAGTTCGGCCGAACCTGCCGAACCCGAACATCCAGGTGTCCGCTCAACTCTACTGACCATGGCATGGACATCCTTCTTTTCATCAGCGGTGCCCAATGAGTGGGTGATTGTGGCTGGAATTGAGGACAAGTTAAACATCCTTGAAAATATGTGCGAATGTCTTGCAACATATGAGGCCAATAAGCATAATCCTGTAATAATTCCTACGTTAACTTCTCACCTCGATGACCAGCCGTTGGGGCGTCATGGGCGTGCTGTAACATCAAACCTCGGAATGCAACAGGTATCATCCATTGTGAGATACCATTCTTCGAGGTTCTTACCAGTAATCCATCCTGTAACGAGAATTGGGACTTACCCTTCATCAAAATCCATAACTCTTCTTTGCCTGCACAGTCTTTCACAGTTATGGGACAATTATGTGGATCTTCAGTGTGTTTGTAAAAGATACCAATGACTGGATCCCCCCTTTTGACTCGCGATGAGATCCTCTCTAGGGGAATCTTGGCTCCATTGCACCACATTAGCTTCGACCTCCTTTTGGGCCTGTCTTCTTGTTGTTGCCTCCACTTGAACAGTTCCCATAAGATCATCAACGTTCAGTACTTCTCCATTAATGGCTCCTTGTTTGGCAAGGTAATCTGCCAAATCATTTCCTTCCTTATCCACACCTAGATATTTTGAGTGGCCTTTTACTTTTTTCCAGTAAATGGTGATATCGTGGGTAATAACCATCTCGTCGATCCTACAAAACATTTTATCATGCTTGACTGACATGTTGTTGCTTCTTACCATGTTAGACCTTTTCCATCCAGGGAAGTACTCCACAAAGCTGTTGAGAACATAATTAGAATCTGAGATTATAACAAACTCTTTAATACCAGATTTGATAGCGATTTGTATGGCTTTATACACAGCGGTAAGCTCTGCGACCTGGCTACTTTTGGGACCAATTTTGTATCCCACGAACACATCTGTGAATATATTATTCCACACAACTCCGATACCTGCAACCAGTGTACGTTCAGTTCCTTCATTGGTATGGAAAGAACAGCCGTCTACATACACACATGGTAAGGATTTGCAATACTCTTCTTCATAAGACTTGTATGGAGATAAAGATTGTTCTTCCAGGAAATCATTTCCGGTTGATTCATCTTTATGTCCTGCATTGGTACAATCGTGAAGTTCAGCTAATCTTTGAGCAACTGGATTCCTATTATTTTGTTTGTATCCGACTTCCAACGGCCATCTCATTAAGGACATCGTCCAGCCAGTTATCCTGCTGTTTGACAGATTTCCCTCCTTGTTTCTATCACTTTGCAAATATTGCAGTGGTTATTGTGCAGTTTCCACAATGATCTTTTTGCCTTGGATAAAACTCCTGAAATATTGCAAAGCCCATACTGTTAACAGTAATGCTTTTTCACAGTCATTGAATTTTACCTCAACCGGTGATAAGGATTTGCTGGCATATGCGATGATCTTATTCAGGTTTCCCTGTTTCTGTCAGAGGACTGCACTCACGCTTTTGTCGGTGAAGCCTATTTTAATGAAGAAAGGTTTCCCACCTTCTGGGTAAGCAAGGTATGGAGCTTGGGTGAGTCTGGCTTTGAGCTCATTCACACAGCTTGCTCGTGGCGTTCACTTCTTTTCCATTTCACTCCTTTCTTCAGCAACTCCAAAGGAGGTTTCGTAATCTCGGCATAGTTGTCTACGAATTTACGTGAATAGTTCATCATACCCAGGAAGGATCTCAACTCCTTGAGATTTGTAGGTGACTTCATATTTGTCACTGCTTCTACCTTCTTCTACTGCGGGTTGATTCCATCAGCAGTGATTTTGTGACCTAGGAAATCGACTTTGGTACTACACATTTGAGCCTACTGCAGAGAAAGTTTCACACCAGCTTTCCTCAGTTGGGTTAGTACATGCCTCAGTTCCGCATTGTTTTTGTCAAAAGTCGTGCTTTTGATCAGGATGTCATCCACATAGGATAAGTTACCTCGTTCAGTGGCATCAGGCATCGTCTTATGCATGAACATGGCAAACTCATAGCCTGCATTAATGTACCCGAAAGGCAATCGGGTCCAGGCATATTGCTGCTTCCCAAATGTGAAAGCAAATTTGTATTGATCCTTCTCGTCCACCTTAATCGTCCAATATCCTTGCGCACAGTCAAGAACAGTGAAAATTTTGGACCCTTGTATTTGCGCCAAATATTGGTCAATATATGGCATGGTCCATCCTGATATATATACCCGTTTATTTAACTGCCTTAGGTCCGAACTCAGGCAAAATTGGCCATTTGGTTTGAGAATTCTAAGTATGGGATGGTTGAATGAGTTGTGCACCGGAATGATGATTCCCCGCTTCTCCAAGCTCTTGACAATTTCTGAAAGCGACTCGTAAGCTGCAAGCAGAAGTCGGTACTGTTTTACATTTACATATACAGGGGGTGCATTGGGATCAGTCTGGATTCTTGCAACGTGCAGGTCAGTTTATCCACAGTCATAAGGATCCTTAGCAAACATGTCCTGGAATTCTGCGAAGAGACCCTCACCGGAACATGCGTCAGCTATAGAGATTTGCTCTTCCACCCGTTCCTGAAATTGTAGAAAGATTTCAGGCTGACTTAACTCGTAAGCTTCTTCAAGCTCACTAATTAAATCGTTTTGAGTATCGTGTACCTTCTCTTTTCCTTGTTGGCATGACTCATACTCCTTTTCATCGATCTTTTTGTTGGAAACCAAAGATGATTCTTCAATGTGGCATGTACCTTCTTCAGGACTGAGAGGATAAACAGAGTGGATATTGAATAACCTCTCAGGTGTTGAGGAAAAATGTTGTTCCACTACTTGTTCTTCTGTCAAGTATTCATCCGAAATAAGTCCAATGACATCATTCTGGAATCCAAAAGTGTAATACTCAGAATCTATACCTAGGCCAATTATGGTACCTTTTTGTAAGGATATGCTATGGGGAGCCATATTATGAATTACCATATGCAATAGATTCTGATGGATGTTTATCATAGAAGTGGGCTTTACCTTCAGGCCAAGTTGCTGTATCCAGTTAGACAAACAGATCAAAGCATCTGCATTCTTAAATTTTTGCCCCTTCTTTACTTGAATGGGAAGAAGAAATGGCTTGCACCCTTTAGGGATTTTAACCTCATCAGCAACCATGATACTTACAGCATAGGGCATCTGTTGTCCCCATCTCAAGGCTTGCTCTTAATCCTGGAACCCCTCCAGGTTTCCAGGTAATCTGGACCATAGAGTATTGTTGACCAGATCAATCTGCACGGCAAATCGGTGTAGAAGGTCATTACCTATGTACATCTGGTACCGTGGTTTATTCAATACGATGAATAAATTCCGTAGTCTTATCTCCTATGGAAATAGACAATAGACATCTTACAATCACATTATGAGTCTGAGAATCTCCATCCAGATCATGAATCCATTGGATCTGTGGAGAGGTACCTTTGATCACTTTAGGGCTGGCGACCTGTTGTAAGAGACCTAGGCTTATGTAACTGGCTTCAGATTTTAGATCAAACTTGGCATACTTCACCTGGGCTATTGTCACGAGGGTATCAAGAGCCACGTCTGACTCCGTTATACCCGGGGTCAGGAAGTCGCAGCGGGTGGCTGCGCGCTCTATATCTAAAGATCACGTTGTTTCTTAGTGATTGTTTTCTGTGTTTGCCTTGCTATCCTTTTTGTCTCACTCAGGGATCCGTAGCTTCTCCTCCTCAGCTGTTTCTTGTCTGCCACTCCCAACCTCCTTATATTCTCCCCTCACACTTCTCTAGTTGCCAGTTATAGAGCTTCCTGCCTGGACATCTATACTGACCCACTGGAGTTGTGAATCCTGGTTGTCGTTCCAGAGTGCTACCCTCCGGATCCCTGTGGGGCTTATTGTTGTCTCCTGTTGTCGCCCACCTGGGATTATATGTTGAGTCTGTGTTGTCTGTCCTCCCCTTGGTGTTTTCCCTTAGAGCTAGTGGTGCGGACTAGTGTTCCCACCGCCCTGTTCACTATCTAGGGCTCAGCTCAGGGAAAGCCAGGGCTTTAGGCACGTGATCGGCGTACGGGTGAGGAACCCGTCTAGGGACGTCAGGGCAGCCAGGTGCCAGCCGCCAGGTGAGTCAGGGGTCACCACCTTCCCTCTCACTTGGGCAGGGCCTTCCTCGTTCCCTCCCTCTGTGTCACGTATGTGATAGCCACGCCGACCGTGATATTATAACTGGCCTTTACTTTTTGAGAAAAAAAAAAAATATATATATATAATTTTTTATTTGTTGTTTTTTTTTCTCTACTTAGAATCCAATATGGATCCTATTGATGCCTTGGCAGAACAGCTTCAAAGCCTGTCTTTGGAGGTGGCAGGATTGAAGGCGTCTGTTCTCCAACAACAGCAGCAAATGCAGCAGACCGCACCCCCAGCGGTTGCTATGGGTAACCAGGTTGTCACTGAACCCAAGGTTGCTCTTCCCGACAGATTTTCTGGGGGAAGGGACAAATTTGCGACGTTCCGTGAGGCCTGCAAATTATATTTTAAGTTGCGCCCTTACTCCTCAGGTCATGAAGAACAGCGGGTAGGGATTGTCATTTCCCTGCTTCAGGGGGATCCGCAATCCTGGGCGTTCTCGTTACCCCCTGGTTCTCAGGCTCTTCGGTCAGTGGAGGGATTTTTTGGGGCTTTGGGTCTCATATATGATGACCCTGACCGAGTCGCCCTGGCTGAGTCGAAGTTACGGAGACTCCTACAGGGAGATCGGTCAGCAGAGGAATATTGCTCAGAGTTCCGTAGGTGGGCTACGGATACTCAGTGGAACGACCCGGCTCTCAGAAGTCAGTTCTGCTCTGGGTTATCTGAAAGGGTTAAGGATGCACTGGCGCTGTATGAGACCCCCCTTTCCCTTGATGCTGTTATGTCCCTCTCTATCAGAATAGATAGACGTCTTAGGGAGAGATCGAAAATTCCGGAGCAATTGGTTACCTCTCCCAAGCAACAGTCAGCCTGTACTGACTTAGATGAGCCTATGCAGCTAGGCGGAACTTCTCGTCAGGTCCGTCCTCCCGAGGTTCGCCGTAGGGGGGGGCTTGTTTTTTCTGTGGGGGGAAGGGTCATTTCATTAATGTCTGTCCCTCCTTTCTCAAAAACAAAAGACCGTCGGAAAACTACTAACCCCGGGCTGTGCGGAGGATGTCAGCCGGGGGGTATACGTTTCCTCCATACGAACATCTCAATTTGTGTTACCAGCGGTCATTGTTTTTGGTGTTAAGACGGAGTCTATTTCTTTTTTTCTAGACAGTGGAGCAGGGGTAAACTTGATTGATGCCCATTTTGCCCGCACTATGGGTTTGTCTCTCTGTACGCTGCAGAGACCTATTCCCGTATTCGCTATAGATTCTGCTCCTCTGTCTCAGAGAAACCTCACCCACATTGTTCATAATTTACACCTTCGGGTAGGGGACCACCATAATGAGTGTCTTTCATGTTACGTTCTGGAGGGCCTTCCCTCTCCGGTGGTATTGGGTCTTCCCTGGTTGGTAGCGCACAATCCAGTAGTGGATTGGCAGGCCAGGGAGATATTGGAGTGGAGTGAGCATTGCAGAGAGAATTGCTTAAATAACAATTGCTTAATCGCCTCCATAGCTTCCCTACCTACATTTATTTCGGACTTTGAGGACGTTTTTTCTGAAAAGGGTTGTCAGAAACTACCACCTCATCGTCCTTATGATTGCCCGGTTAACCTGATTCCTGGGGCAAAATTACCCAAGTCCAGGTTGTATAATCTTTCGGGTCCCGAGAGACAAGCCATGAAAGATTATATCTCCGAGAGTCTGGCTAAGGGACACATCAGACCCTCTTCTTCACCCGTGGCTGCAGGGTTTTTCTTTGTTAAAAAGAAAGATGGGGGCCTGCGTCCTTGCTTAGATTTCCGTGAGTTAAACCAGATAACCATCCGTGACCCATACCCTCTTCCTCTCATTCCTGACCTTTTTAATCAGATTGCGGGTGCTAAGTGGTTCTCCAAACTTGATCTTAGGGGGGCCTACAATCTGATTCGTATCAAGGAAGGGGATGAGTGGAAGACAGCTTTTAACACCCCTGAGGGGCATTATGAAAATCTAGTTATGCCTTTCGGTCTGACCAATGCCCCTGCTGTCTTCCAACATTTCGTTAATGATATTTTTAGTCATCTCATCGGCAGGTTTGTAGTCATATACCTAGATGATATCTTAATTTATTCGGCTGATCTGAAAACACATGAGGAGCATGTCAGGCAAGTACTGCAGGTCCTACGGACGAATAAATTATATGCGAAAATTGAAAAATGTGTCTTCGCCGTTCAGAAATTACAGTTCCTGGGATATCTATTATCTGCTTCAGGTTTCCGCATGGATCCTGGGAAGGTCCAGGCAATTTTAGATTGGGATCTTCCTGAGAACCTTAAAGCCCTACAACGGTTTTTGGGTTTCGCTAATTTCTATAGAAAGTTCATTGAAAATTATTCAGTGATCGTTAAACCCCTTACCGACATGACTAGGAAGGGGACGGATTTTTCCAAATGGTCTGACGCCGCTAAAGATGCATTTTCCTCTCTAAAGGAGAGGTTTACCTCGGCACCTGTTCTAATTCAACCTGATGTCTCCCAGCCTTTTATTGTCGAGGTAGATGCATCAGAGGTGGGAGTGGGAGCTGTATTGTCTCAGGGTCCGTCTCCTGGCAAATGGCGTCCTTGCGCTTTCTTTTCCAAAAAATTATCTTCTGCAGAGAAGAATTATGATATTGGAAATAGGGAACTGTTGGCGATTAAACTGGCGCTTGAAGAGTGGCGTCACTTCTTAGAGGGAGCAATCCACCCCGTCACGGTGATTACGGATCACAAGAACCTTCTGTACCTAGAATCGGCTAAGCGTCTCACCCCTAGACAAGCTAGGTGGTCGCTATTCTTTACCAGATTTAATTTTGTAATCACCTATCGTCCTGGGGCAAAAAATACCAAGGCAGACGCATTATCTCGTAGTTTCCCTGGAGGGGGTAATGTTTGTGATCCGGTACCTATTTTACAAAGAGGAGTGGTTGTCACTGCTGTACACTCTGTTCTAGAGGGAAAGGTGTTAGAGGCTCAGGGGGACGCCCCGGCCTCTTGCCCCTCAGAGAAATTGTTTGTACCGTTAAACCTGCGTCTTGAATTATTAAAAGAACATCATAATTCGGCACTTGCTGGACACCCGGGTAGTAAAGCAACCTTGGAGCTATTATCTCGTCGTTTCTGGTGGCCAAGGTTGCGTCAGGATGTAATGGATTTCGTGTCTACTTGTTCTACTTGTGCACGCGCGAAAGTCTCTCATACACGTCCAGCAGGGTCTTTATTGCCACTTTTCATCCCCAATAGGCCATGGACACATCTGTCAATGGATTTCATCACTGACTTACCGTTGTCGGCGGGTAAAACAGTTATCTTGGTAGTAGTAGACAGGTTTAGCAAAATGGTACACTTTATTGCGCTACCCGCACTTCCTAATGCCAAAACTCTCGCTCAGGTGTTTATCAGTGAAATCGTGAAGCTTCACGGGGTCCCTTCCGATGTGGTTTCGGATCGGGGAACCCAGTTTATTTCTAAGTTTTGGAAAGCTTTTTGTTCCCGTTTGGGGGTTCACTTGTCCTTTTCCTCAGCTTTCCATCCTCAGTCGAATGGACAGACTGAGCGTACCAACCAAAACCTAGAAACATATTTAAGGTGTTTTGTGTCTGAAAACCAAGAGTTGTGGTCATCATATTTACCGTTAGCTGAGTTTGCCATAAATAATCATTATCAGGAGTCCACTGGCAAGTCACCATTCCTTGGTGCATACGGTTTTCATCCCCAATTTTGTACTTTCAAAGAGGGGGGGTCTTCTGGGGTTCCCGAAGAGGAAAGGTTTTCTTCATCTCTTTCATCGGTATGGCAGAAGGTGCAAGTTAACTTGAAAAAGATGAGTGGTAAATATAAATGCATGGCCGATAAGAAACGGTCGCCAGGTCCGGACCTAGGAGTGAATGACTATGTGTGGTTGTCTACTAGGAATATTAAGTTGAAGGTTCCTTCTTGGAAACTGGGTCCTAGGTTCATTGGTCCCTATAAAATAGTAGCCGTCATTAACCCTGTGGCTTTTCGCCTGGAGCTACCTCAGACTTTTAAGATCCATAACGTCTTCAATAAATCGTTACTCAAGAAGTATGTTCCACCTCTAGAACCATCGCCGCTGCCACCTCCTCCTGTTATTGTGGCTGGTAATCTGGAGTTTCAAATAGCCAGAATTGTTGATTCTCGTCGGGTCCGCCGCTCTCTTCAGTATCTGGTGCATTGGAGGGGTTACGGTCCCGAGGAAAGAATGTGGGTTCCAGCGTCAGAGGTAAACGCCAACAGGTTAATTCAGACTTTCCATGCCTCTCATCCGGAGAGACCTGGTCCTGAGTGTCCGGAGGCCCCTCGTGAAAGGGGGGATACTGTCACGAGGGTATCAAGAGCCACGTCTGACTCCGTTATACCTGGGGTCAGGAAGTCGCAGCGGGTGGCTGCGCGCTCTATATCTAAAGATCACGTTGTTTCTTAGTGATTGTTTTCTGTGTTTGCCTTGCTATCCTTTTTGTCTCACTCAGGGATCCGTAGCTTCTCCTCCTCAGCTGTTTCTTGTCTGCCACTCCCAACCTCCTTATATTCTCCCCTCACACTTCTCTAGTTGCCAGTTATAGAGCTTCCTGCCTGGACATCTATACTGACCCACTGGAGTTGTGAATCCTGGTTGTCGTTCCAGAGTGCTACCCTCCGGATCCCTGTGGGGCTTATTGTTGTCTCCTGTTGTCGCCCACCTGGGATTATATGTTGAGTCTGTGTTGTCTGTCCTCCCCTTGGTGTTTTCCCTTAGAGCTAGTGGTGCGGACTAGTGTTCCCACCGCCCTGTTCACTATCTAGGGCTCAGCTCAGGGAAAGCCAGGGCTTTAGGCACGTGATCGGCGTACGGGTGAGGAACCCGTCTAGGGACGTCAGGGCAGCCAGGTGCCAGCCGCCAGGTGAGTCAGGGGTCACCACCTTCCCTCTCACTTGGGCAGGGCCTTCCTCGTTCCCTCCCTCTGTGTCACGTATGTGATAGCCACGCCGACCGTGATAGCTATATTGTTCACCTGTACGTGAATCAATACGTTATTATTAACCTTCTCAATCCGTACCATGGATTGAGCATGCTTGTTCAGGTCCGCAACTTCGTAATTTCCCCTTACAAGAGAAATAGTTAATACATCCCCATCCAAGGTTACCTTTTCAATTCTGTCCTTCTGGATTGTTATAGTATAAGCGGTACCATTGACATCTTCCCCAGGCTTACCATTTTTCAGGATCGCAACATCCGACGTCTGGTTGTTCCTAAAACGAACTTCAAAAGAGTTAAGCCTTTCTTCAATCACATGACAACTACTTTGGGGTTGTGCATTGCAAGAAAACTCATAGGCAATAGGTGCCTTTACCTGAGTCCAGATTGATTCATTGATGAAGTCCACTATGGAACTCAATCTTTTCAGGAGGTCGATTCCTATGATCAGCCGATCATAGGGAAGATCCACAATGAGTGTGGGATGTCTAATTACTTCCTTGCCTATTTAAAATTTTAACCATGTTTTACCTCTTACCTGCAAAGCGTATCCGCCTACACTTATCAAAGAGCCATCAAACAATTTCAATCTCGGCCTCTTTGCTGTCACATCCATAACCTGTTAGAAATAACTATATGACAATATAGTGGCTTGTGATCCTGTGTCAAGTAAACCCCTAATCGTCCCGATAAGTTCATCTTGGAGATAAGAATCAACAAAATATCGGCCTGAAACAAATCACATAGGAAATTAGAATGTTCACTCATCTGACACTTTTTGAAGATTTGATCCTTTTGCAGTGATACGACTTCTTGAGAAACCTGGACATTCCTACTGCACACGGCAGCAGCCCCCACCTTTGGGGAAAACTGGATTATATCACAGCTCACAGACGGCAGCTCACAGATTGAGGCTGAGAGGATGGGATCACTCATTGGAGAAGACACATTAGTGCACGAATCAACATGCTTAGGCTGCAAAATAGACAACACGTTAGACACCTCCTCTTTGGCCTCAATTTTAGGGTCAGGAACGCTGCAAGGCAATATACAGTAGTATTAGGAATCACATTAGATTTTTCTACAACCAGCTGGATAGCCTTGCGTTGGCCGGGGCTCTGACCCTTGGGACATCTTATTAACTATTTCAGTTAATTTAGCCACTTGATCTGCCAACTGATCAAACCGATCATTTGATTTGCGCACAGTTTGGTTTTGTGGTGTACCCTTAGTAGAGGTGGGTGACCAACTTCTAGGTGAAGTAGAGGGTTCCGGCCTCCATTTCTTCTGTTGTCTGGGCCTGTTATTCCAGGGCCTGTTATTCCGGCACCTGTATACAGGGGGACCCCTATTGTAATTTTGGGGACGGTAGTTAGATCTTTTGTCTCCATTATTATCCCCCTCTGACCCGTTGGAGCTATGAGGCTTTGTTTGCTTAGGTCCTACCTGTTGTCGCTGGGTTTGTTGGAAAGGTCCTGTAGACGGAGGGTACCTGCATGGCTGTGTTTCAAATCCCAGGTTGGTGGTTATTTTAGCTTCTGCTATGTTTTGTTCTGGGGACCTTTTGTATCTCCTCTCACCCGTAGCATGGCACTCAATGATATTGTACAGGGAAGTGGCAGCCGTCCCCATTCTGTCCAAGGGAGCTCTAAGATCAAGATCTCTAGCTAGGCTAAATTTAATTTGCATAGGCATTGCATCATAAAACAGTTGTTTGAATTCCCCAGATTACCAATTTGGGGACCTATACGCTAGGTCCATAGGCATTTTTAAGGATAGAGAGGAATTCCCAGGGAGTTTGATTGGGTTTACATGTGAGTTTATAAATATCACATTTTGCAGCCGCAATAGTTCGGTAAGGGCCAAATTTTACCTCGTGCAAAACATCTTGCCAATCCCGGATTCCCCTGTCCTTAAAGGAAATAAAGTAATGGCGATACTTATTTTCAAATGCCCATGGTAGGAATCTTATCCTGTCCGCATCAGAATACAATTTTAAAGAATCCATGGTGGATTGGTACAGTTTTAAGTGATCAGCAATTTGAGGATAACCTTTCTTAGAGAATTTAGATACAGTGGCATTGAGAAATTTAATGATACTCGAGGAACTCTGATCCCCTTCTGCACACTGAGCTTTTTTCTTTCCAGAGACCACTTCAGCATATGACGGTAACCTGGAACTCTCATCCCCCTTTTGGGAAGACTCATGCCTGCGCGGTAAGGAATAAACCACACACTTTTCCACATCACTGTCATAATCACTTATACTCCGCACACTTCCATTGTACCCACTTGGCACAGGTGACGTAACCCTAACATCCCTCTCTAGGGGAAAGTGCCGGGGGACTCTTCTGTGGTCTTTTGCGTCGCTTTTGCTTGAAACGCCTGATTTAATTGGGTTAATGCATCCTGTGTAATCAAGCCATCACCCTCGGGTGGCTTAGGGTCTCGGATCGATTCCGCTTTAAGAACACGTGATGATGAAATGTCTATATTTTGGGGTGTGAGAGCTGGAGGATCCAAAAATCTCTCATTTTCAGACAGATCACTTTCAACATTGATAGTATGGCTTGGTCTGTCTGTTTGCTGAAGTCTGCAATAACGGAGTTTCAGCTCATCTGCCTCTCTTTTTAGTCGATGATAGGCATCATGGCTGAGATCGAGCTTACGCTTTAAGTCCTCGATCGATGCTTTTGCAGATTCTAACTCCATTTCTATACAGGATATATAGGCCTGCATGTCTGCTATGCGCATATTTATACTATTTAAGAGGGTACTGACTTCTAGTATTGCACACAGGACTAGGGGCAACATCTTTAAGAGGTGTTGGTCTTTACTGGCGTTACTTTCAAGCACATCAAAATAGGTTAAATATCTCCTGACTGTACCAAGTGATGTCCATACATCCATACATTCTCTCTTGGCTTCTGTCTGCAGCTCACTTAACCATACAGTTGCATCCTGATCCAAACACAACCGTGAATTTACATATTCAACAATGTTATGGATTAACTGTTTTGGGCTAGATGGACTACCTCCTGTAGCCAGAACCCGCTTCATTACTGGCTGCGCTCATTTTCCCTACCAATAATTAGCACACAGATAGATGAACAATCTGGTTAGCCAAAAGAAAATATGGAACGTTTTACTATTTGCACAAATAATTAATAAACTAATATCTCAGCAGTGCTCCATCTTATGTCGGGGATATAAAGCAAATGCTTTATATAAAAAAATATAGGATCAAAGGAAAAATTTCAAAGGGCATTGATCCTCGAGGTGGACATATAAAACACCTCAAAAAGAGATCGTTATTAATTTAATTATGTTGTGCAATCAGTAAATAAGGTACAAGCGTCTATGCAAAAATATAAATTATTTATTATACAATAATTTAAAATACAATCAAAGATGAATCAATGTGAAATTCAATAATCTGCAATGATACACAGTGATATGATACAGGGCCTGCTGCTGATCTGACCATATAAAACATTAGGGGTGAGGGTCTGCTGCTGAGCTGACCCTCTAAAACATTAGGGGCGAGGGCCTGCTGCTGATCTGACCATCTAAAACATTAGGGGTGAGGGTCTGCTGCTGATCTGACCCTCTAAAACATTAGGGGCGAGGGCCTGCTGCTCATCTAACACAGAAGTGGGATGGTTACACTGATAATAGCGGCATCGCCGCTCACCATCTGTGTTGGTTCCTCAAAGTTGCGTAAAACCTCACAGAGGTCAGACATCTATGCCCACTCGTCGCTTGTGAAGAGCGGAAGCTAACTGGAAAGGCGACAACCATGTTGCAGCTGGTATTCCACTACTGCCCTCTGCTGCTCACAAAGCCTGGCCAACATGTGGAATTTTGGCGCACAACAGTCGGTGAGCTGGCAATTGCAAGCACTGCTGCAGCGCTTCCAAACCGGCGGCAGCTGTAGATGACTTTCAGAAATGGGCACACACGCAAAGCACCTTCACCAGTAGCTCAGGCAAATTTGGGTAGCTTTTGAGAAACCGCTGAACCACTAAGTTGAACACGTGGGCTAGGCATGGTATGTGTGTGAGCTTGCCGAGCTCCAAAGCCCCCACCAAGATAGGCCATTATCAGACACAACCATGCCTGGTTGTAGGTTGAGTGGCGAGAGCCACCACTCAGTCTGGTCCCTTATACCCTGCCACAGCTCTGCGACGGTGTTCTGTTTGTCACCTAAGCAAACTAGTTTGAGCACTGCCTGTTGCCGCTTCCCCACTGCAGTGCTACACTGCTTACAGCTACTGACTAATGGCTGACTGGTGTTGCTAGATGAGAATTCAGAGGTGGAAGTGGAAAAGGAGGAGAAGGGGGGGTTGCAGCCACTAATGTAGGTGGTGGCAGAAATCCTGATGGAAGTAGGGCCCGCAATCCTTGGCGTCGGTAGCACCTGTGCCATCCCAGGGTACGACTCGCTCCCAGCCTCCACAACGTTCACCCAGTGTGCCGTCAGGGAAATGTAGCGTCCCTGGCCAAAAGCACTTGTCCATGTGTCAGTCGTTAAGTGGACCTTCCCAATAACTGCGTTGGTCAGGGCACAGGTGATATTATGGGACACATGCTGGTGTAAGGCGGGGACGGCACAACGGGAAAAATAGTGGCGGCTGGGGACTGACTAATGAGGGACGGCCACCACCATCAGGCTGCGGAAAGCCTCAGTGTCCACAAGCCTAAATGGCAACATTTCCAGGGCCAGCAATTTGGAAAGTTGCGCATTTAGTGCTATGGCCTGTGGGTGGGTGGCTGGGTATTTGCGCTTTCGTTCAAAGGCCTGAGGTATGGACATCTGCACACTGCGCTGGGACACAGAAGTGGATGTGCTAGCTGACGGTGCTTGCGAAGGTCCAGGTGCAGGGCGGAAGGCTTCCGGGCCTGCGTCTTTGACAGGGGATTGGCCAGCACATAACACAGGGGAAGAGGAGGCAGTGGTGTGACCCGCAGACACTGATTGTGGACCCAGGCGTTCGGCCCACCTATTAGGGTGCTTTGATGCCGTGTGGCGGATCATGCTGGTGGTGGTAAGGTTGCTAGTGTTCACGCCCCTGCTTATTTTGGTACGGCACAGGTTGCAAATGACAATTCTTTTATCGTCCACACTTTCCTTGGCACGGGAGATTGCCGCAAGAAGGGTGCTCCAGGGAACAGTTACGAGCCTGTTTGGTGTGCCCTGCCTTCTCCCTTTTCCCACCCCACTGCCTATTTCAACCTGTTGCGGTGTTGCGGATCCCTCCCCCTCTGTACTGCTGTCCAGGCTCGGCTTGCCACCTTCCCAGGTTGGGTCAGTGATTTAATCGTCCACCACCTCCTCTTCCACTTCCTCACTCTGGTTATCCTCCTGACTTTTTGACCTAACAAGAACATCACTTATTGACAACTGTGTCTCATCCTCATCATGAACCTCTTGAGACACTAATTGCTGTTGACTTATTGGCAACTGTGTATAATCATCATCATCAACCTCGTGAAACACTAATTGCCGTTCCTCACCGCCATATTTTTCTGACTATGGATGGTCAAGAGTTTGGCAATCAGTGCACAAGTTCTCCTCATGTCCCTCTTCAAGCGGGCTTGGCGAGAGGGCCAAATCAAGGAATGGCGATGAAAAGAGCTCCTCAGAATATCCGAGTGTGGGATCACTTGTTTGCCAAGAATCTCCATGGTGGGAGAAAGGAGGATCAGGGTGAGGATTCTGCTGACCAGACTCTTGGCTACTGAGACTGGACTTTGTGGAAGACAGGGTGGTGCTTAACCAACTGGAATCATTATCTGCTGCAATCCAACCAACCACCTGTTTAATATGCTTGCATTGAGCATATTAAATAGTATATATGCTTGCAAGTATGTCACACGTACAGAAGCGCAGGTTTTGTAAGTGTATGCGCAAATAAATTACACTGAATGTCACAGATATTTAGGATGCGAAAAAGTTACACAGGCGATGTAGCGCAGGTAATGTCGCTGTCACCAGCGGCGAAAACATTACACTGAATATCACAGATATTTAGGATGTGCAAACGTTATACAGAAGATGTAGCGCAGGTAATGTCGCTGTCACCAGTAGCAAAATTTTTTATCTGAATATTACAGATATTTTGGATGCGCAAACGTTATACAGGAGGTGTAGTGCAGGTAATGTCGCTGTCAACAGCGGCAAAAAAATTACACTGAATGTCACAGATATTTAGGATGCGCAAATGTTACACATGAGATGTAGCGCAGGTAATATCGCTGTCACCAGCGGCGAAAAAATAACACTGAATGTCACAGATATTTAGGATGCGCAAACGTTATACAGGAGATATGGTGTCATATCGAGTCAAAATGGTGTTTGGCCGAGCATGCTTACCCAACACTAATAGTCAGAATTTTTTTTTGTTTTATTACAAATTTTCCTTGTGACTATGTATATTGAAGATTTCACATTAGTCTGTGCTGTCTCTTTAGAGCTTCTGCTGCATACACGGTGGGGTTGGGCAGCAATCATCTCATCATTACAGGCAAGACTGCAATGAAAGGTAAAACCTCTATTATAAAGCTGGAAGCAGATAACATAGGTTCACACTATTGACAATATGTGATGGTCACAGCTCACCTCCTCCCCTTCCTTGTACCATGACCTCTGCACAGGTCACACAGCATGGTCACAACACTTTTGTATGAAAATCATTATGGCCTCTCACACACGATCGTTGTGTGCCCGCACACGGTGGGTCCGCAATACACGGACACCAGCCCGTGTGCACTCTGCATCACGGATGCGGACCAATGGGTCCTTAATCACGGAGATGCGGAACGGAAGCACGGATCGGAACCCCACAGAAGCACTACTGAGCACTACTGCATAGAAACTAGAAAAAGAGCTCACCCAAATTTGCTAAATAATGGCCACTTTCCTGCAAAAACAGTGTCACATACATCCACAGATTGGCCTTGCAGCAAAACCCCATTAACTTCAATGGAGCTGAGCTGCAATACCAAACACAACCTATGAACAGGTGTAGTGCTGTACAAAGAAAGCAGCCATGTTTTTACAACCCTGGAGAATTCCTTAAATTAGTTTAACGAAGCATTACACAAAGCACCAGACTGCGGAACACCTACCTCTTGGCAAGGGAGATTGCTGCAAGGGGGTGCTCCGTGGAACAGTTGCGGGCCTGTTTGGTGTGGCCTGCCTTCTCCCTTTTGCCACCCCAGTGCCTCTTCCAGCCTGTTGCGGTGCTGTCCCCAGTGAAGCTCACAATCTAAGTTCTCTATCAGTATGTCTTTGGAGTATGGGAGGAAACTGGAAAACACAGGGGGAACATGCAGATGTTGTCCTTGGTCAGATTCGAACCCAGGACCCCAGCACTGCCAAGCACTAGTGCTAACCACTGAGCCACAGTGCTGCCCAAAATTCAGAAAATGTTATACTTTTGGGCAGCAGAATGGACATTTATCTCCTATACACAGGATAGGTGCAAAATGTAAGATTGCTTGGGGCCCACCGGGTGCAATACTCAGCTGTCTGCATCAGTCCTATAGATTGCACAAATGTAATGTGAACAGACACTAACATATTACTCACCAATGATGTAGTTAGTAAATTCCTGCCATGTAAGCCCCACCCATGAGGAATGCCTCCAAGCCCACTCAGACCGCACACTTATGGGTGGGGCTTATATAACAACTCAAATTTGCCAGAACTTTGTCTAAAACTTAGGGACAGCCCCTGCAAATTTGGGACTGTTGGCAACTATGATATATGTATAAAACTACTTCCAAATAATGCATGCAAGGTCATAAGTACGTACCATGGTGGCAGGCATAGAAACTACAATCGGGTCCAGCACCAGAGTGAGTCCACCTACACTATTAAAGGAACTTCAGAGATACGGGGCAAGTAGTGATCACCATGTTTCCACCTTTGGAAATTAAGGAGGAGACTTATCAAAACTGGTACAAAGGAAAACAGGCTCATAGCAACCAATCAGATTCCACCTTTCATTTTTCAGAGCTTCTTGAGAAAAATAAAAGGGTTAACCTAATTGGTTGCAACTAAACTAATTTTCCTTTGCACTAGTTTTGATAAATCCCCCCCCCCCCCCAATTATATTACTAAATGAGTGATGGTCTTAATTCTGACCTGACTCCCAGAATATGTAGATTTTGGAGAAGATATATTAATTTCCAGCCATATATGTTGTTATTTCTAGCAGTCCATGCCGATCAGTGTGTTCTCCAATAAAATACAGTCTTTTTCTAGAATTTCTTTTCGCCCAGAGGATTATATCAGCTCCTCCTCTAATCAACGCTTATTCATGTTTCTCTTAAGACTTGAAACAAGTAATTTTTACTGCCTGCGTTTCGCATAATATTTCACTTTATAATCAATCAATCTAATATTATAATTACTCTGTCACAGAGATAGCGATTGTCTTACTGCCATGATATTTTTACATAGCAAAAATGAGCTGAGTTAATAATCAGACTATTAAAAGGTGGGAAATGGAAACTTTAAAGGCTATGCACTGGGAAATAAAACCAAAAATAGCCTGAAAACCATAAGTACATGAAATGGTAAAAATGTAAATAGATATTAGATAGATAGATAGATAGATAGATAGATAGTAGTGTTGGCCAAGCATGTTCGGCCGAACACCATTTTGACTCGAGTCTCCTCCCCGCACGTTTGTTGGCTGCTACACAGCCAATAAGCGTGCGGGGACCTACTGGCACTCACTGTAATGCCGTAGCCATGTTATCTACTGGCATTACAGTGATTGGCTGGCCAGAATGGGTCATCGGGTGCTATATAACGCCCGGTGACACGTGGTACGGCTCAGTCTTAGTCAGGGAGAGCTGCAGCAGAAGGGACAGATAGTGTAGTGAGAGGAATTGTGTTTTTTTTTTTTCCGGCAAGGTTTAGTGTTAAAAGGTGTTAGAGACCCAAAAGTCCTGTTAAGGACTATTGTTTTATCTGGCTGCAATATATATTATTAGCACAACCTGCGCTAAATTGCGTGCAATTGTTTGGCCGCTGCGGACAGTGACACAGCCTCTGCTACATCTCCTGTATAACGTTTGGGCAGCCTAAATATCTGTGACATTCAGCGCAATTGTTTGGCCGCTGCTGACAGCGACATTACCTGAGCTACATCTTCTGTATAACGTTTGCGCATCATAAATATCTGTGACATTCAGTTAAATTTTTTCGCCGCTGGTGACAGCGACATTACCTGCGCTACATCTCCTGTATAAAGTTTGCGCATCCTAAATATCTGTGACATTCAGAGTAATTTATTTGCTCATACACTTACAAAACCTGCGCTACTGTACATGCAATATACTTGCAAGCATATATACCATTTAATATGCTCAAGGCGAGCAGTAAGGGATGGGGAAGTGGCCATGCTGCTGATGGTGCATGCAGAGGCCATGGCCCTGGGCGCGGTGAAGCTGTGCCTGCTGGCAGAGCACAAGAAACACACTCATCCACGATAGTTAGTTTCATGTCCCAGTAGGTGTGCCGTCCCCTCCTTATACCAGTATGTGTCCCATAACATCACCCGTGCCCTGACCCACGCAGTTATTGGGAAGGTCCACTTAACGACTGACACATGAACAAGTGCATTCGGCCAGGGACGCTACATTTCCCTGATGGCACACTGGGTGAGGCCGGGAGTGAGTCATACCCTGGGATGGCACAGCTGCAAACGACGCCAAGGATTACTTCCATCAGGGTTTCCGACCCCACCTACGTTAGTGGCTGCAACCCCCCTTCTCCTTTTCTGCCTCCTCCTCCACTTCCACCTCTGAATTATTATCTTGCAGCACCAGTCGGCCATCAGTCAGTAGCTGGAAGCAGTGTAGCACTGCAGTGGGAGGCGGAAACAGGCCGTGCTTAAACTGATCTGCTTAGGTGACAAACAGCACACCGCTGTGGCAGGGGATAAGGGAGCAGACTGAGATAATGGCCGTAACTTGGTGGCGGCTTTGGAGCTCGGCAAGCTCACACACATACCATGCCTAGCCCACGTGTTCAAATTAATGGTTCAGCGGTTCCTAAAAATCTACCCCAATTTGCCTGAGCTACTGGTGAAGGTGCGCCGCGTGTGTGCCCATTTCCGAAAGTCATCTACAGCTGCCGCCGGTCCGGCAACGCTGCAGCAGCGCTTGCAATTGCCAGCTCACCGACTGTTGTGTGATTTGAGCACGCGCTGGAACTCCAGGTTCCACATGTTGGCCAGGCTTTGTGAGCAGCAGAGGGCAGTAGTGGAATACCAGCTGCAACATGGTGGTCACCTTTCCAGTCAGCTTCCGCTCTTCACAATCAACGAGTGGGCATAGATGTCTGACCTCTGTGAGGTTTTACGCAACTTTGAGGAATCAACACAGATGGTGAGCGGCGATGCCGCTATTATCAGCGTGACCATCCCACTTCTGTGTCTACGGAAATGCTCGCTGCTCACAATGACGCTTTGCATGTGGAAGAGGTGGAAATGGGGAAAGACAGTACACAGGGTGATAGCCAGACCACCCTCAGTTCGTCAGCGTGAATTGGATGATGATGAGGAGGAGGAGGACCAGCAGGAGACGGTTGCTTCCTCTACAGAGGGTAGTACACATAGCAGGTTTATCCCATCTGTTCAGCGTGGATGGGCTGAAGAGGATGAGGAGATTGAGAGCTATCCTCCTGATGAGGACAGCGAAGTCTTGTCTGTTGGGACTCTGGCACACAAGGCTGACTTTATGTTATGTTGCCTTTCCCGTGACCCTCGCATTATATGCATTCTGGTCAACACCAATTACTGGTTGATCACCCTTTTCGACCCCCGCTACAAAGAGAACTTCTCATCTATCACTCCTATGGTAGAGAGAATGCAGTATCCCACATCAGTGTGTAAATGGGACACTTTAAACATCTGCCTATGTATTTGCATTGTATGGTATTTCCTATTATAAGGCTGGCAATGTCATTACACCCAGTCGCCCCTAGGTGGTGCTGTCACCACATAATATATATAGCTTGGGTGTGTCTAGCTGAGAGAAGAACAGGAAGTTAGTAGTTAGTGAGAGGAGGAAAAGCAAGTGTATGAAGGAGAGAAACAGGCATCGTCCACCATGTAGTCTGTTATTTCTATCCCTTGGTCATGGCCAGGCTGAGGGTTACAGCTGAATCTAGCTTATGGACCTCATCAGCACCAGTGCCGGAGAGTAGCTTTCCAAGTGCCGGGACACGTATGGAGATAATTAGTGCGCATAATTGTCCTTATCCCCTACACAAGCCTTCCGGGACATAGTGGAAAAACCTAAACCTTTTTAGGGGAGCATCCTGCAAATAATTAAGCAGAAGTGTTTGCCTGTCGCGAGGGGAATACCCTTATTGGATAGCTCAAGATAAGTAGAAAACAGCATATTCATATGTACAGCGCTATGGAATGAATGGCGCTTTAATAATAAATAATAATAATAATATTTAGTACCAGTGTGCTATAGTTTCGACAATTGATTTAGTAAATGTTCAACTGTTTGATAACAACTGACTCCTCATCATTTCCACTACTACACTCAACATTTGCACCTTACAGTGCTGGCGTCACGATCCAGGGGCCCAGCCACCAAAACACCTAAAACACCAATTACCATCAAGGACACCTCAACCAGCATCTGGCTGGTGTTCCCTGCAACAGAGAGTGCCCCGGAGGATTTTGTGCTGTCTTTCCATCCACTGTACGCCGGCCCTTAGGAACAACTTAACTGTGAGTACTACTATCCTCAGCACCTTATCACTAGTACGCTCACGCACATCACCCCTAGGGTGTCTGGTCGTTGCAAGGACTAGCAAAATGGTGCAATACTAGAAGGTCCTTGTGGAAAAATTGCTCCAAAAATTTCCAGCTGACTACACTGGCGGCAGAGTACGTAGTTCCTTGGGCAACCGAGCAGGGGAGACGAGGGGAACACACAGCAGTTCCAACTGAGGCAGGGCAACACTCTCCAAGGCTTGGGACAGTTTCATGACACCCCACCAACACCCTCACCCTGATGCGCGGCCTAGTGTCACAAGGAGGGAAAAGTTTTGGAAGATGGTGAAGGAGTACGTAGCAGACCGTGTCAGCGTCCTCCGTGATCCCTGTGTGCCTTACAACTATTGGGTGCCCAAGCTGGACACATGTCACGAACTGGCGCTCTATGCCTTGAAGGTGCTGGCCTACCCTGCCACCAGCGTTTTGTCAGAGCGGGTATTTAGTGCTGCTGGGGGCATAATAATCGATAAGTGCATCCGCCTGTCAACTGAAAATGCTGACAGGTTGACTCTTATCAAAATGAACATGGCCTGGATTGCTCCTGACTTCTCTACTCCACCAGAGGAAAGCAGCTGAACATAAAGGTACTTTAAATGTGGCTTTTATGGTGTATTGAATACACTGTATTCCCATGCACCCCTTCCACCACAAAAAAGGGTATATGGTTCAATCTCCCTTTTCTCGTCTTCCTCCTTTATCATTTCAACATGCTTATTAGGCTGCCCTCACTCGTAATGTTTTAGAGGGTCAGCTCAGCAGCAGACCCTCATCCCTAATATTTTAGAGGGTCAGCTCAGTAGCAGACCCTCACCCCTAATGTTTTAGATGGTCAGATCAGCAGCAGGCCCTTGCCCCTAATGTGTTAGAGGGTCACCAGCAGGCACTTGTTCCTAATGTTTTTGAGGGTCACCAGCAGGCCATCAATCATAATTTTTCAACGGTGTGTATGATGCCCACCTTTATGTGTAATAAAGGGTGTATTGGAGTGCCGGTTCCTTGAAATTTTTGGTAGCCCTTTCACTTAGTGCATAGGCTTTATGAGTGTAGGAGTCCCACTACCTGAACAATTGTACCACAATGTGAATGAGGAAGACGTAAGGCAGCTCTCACCTGCAATAGTAGAATCACCAGAGGTGCACGGATGCCGCTCCTGGAGGCGGTATATGCAATGAAAAATAGAAGAAAATCCGTCTCTCTTCGGTGAAAAAATGAAAAACTTTATTCCAGCGAATTAAAATCCATACAGGTTGTTTGTCATGAGGAAGGACCCACATTTCCTTGAGGTCTGAAATGCATTGACTGTTTCATCCTGTACACCTGTATGGATTTTAATTCGCTGGAATAAAGTTTTTCATTTTTTCACCGAAGAGAGCCGGATTTTCTTCTCTTTTTCATTACAATGTGAATGAGGCCCTCCTTTATGTGATATACAGGTTGTATCGGAGTGCCTCTTCCTTGTAATTTTTGGCAGCACTTGCACTTTATATACAAGTAAATATACAGGAAAGAATGTTTCCAAACATTTTTTCCTCTAAAATCCATTTTATCTTCGGTTTTGTGCGTATTGTCAGTCTGTAAAAGTGGCGTACTACTCGGACAACATTGTTCCCAGCAGCGAACTAGGAGTCCAAGATGCATCCAGACATCCTCCCCATGCTGTTCCCGAACCATTTCGGTGGTGTTTCCATCATTTTCTGACCTTTTCCTATGAACCAGACTCCCTCCCCTCTTTAGAGCAAGGGGTGCCTGGTTTAATGCTCGGGTTCTCCCATTGATTTCTAGTGATGTCGCGAACATAAAATTTTCAGTTCGCGAACAGCGAACGCGAACTTCCGCAAATGTTCGCGAACTGGCGAACCGGGCGAACCGCCATAGACTTCAATAGACAGGCGAATTTTAAAACCCACAGGGACTCTTTCTGGCCACAATAGTGATGAGAAAGTTGTTTCAAGGGGTCTAACACCTGGACTGTGGCATGCCGGAGGGGGATCTATGGCAAAACTCCCATGGAAAATTACGTAGTGGACGCAGAGTCGGGTTTTAATCCATAAAGGGCATAAATCAACTAACATTCCTAAATTGTTTGGAATAACGTGCTTTAAAACATCCAGTGTGTGTATACGATCAGGTATGATGTTGTATCGATCAGGTAGTGTAAGGGTTACGCCCGCATCACAGACATTGACAGACCAAACTCCCCTTTTAATGCACCGCAAACAGTTCATTTGCACAACCGCAAACTCCCCATTTGCACAAGGTTGGATACCAAGCTAGCCACGTCCCGGTGATGTCATTGAAGGTTTCTTCCTCCACCCAGCCACGTACAACACCAAGGGTCCCCGAAAAATCAATTCAATTGATTTTTCGAACGGGGAGATGGTTAAAAAAACGCTGGCTCCCTCCCCTTTGTTTTTATCCACGGTGACTGCGTCTGCGCCGTGCAATTTACTGTCACACCCGATATGAGTGGTATTTTCTGTAGTACTATTCTCATCAGTTTAATCCCTCTAACGTCCCCGACTCCCCAATCTGGGGGCCATTTATTAAACAGATTTTTCGGACGGGGAGATGGTTAAAAAAACGCTGGCTCCCTCCACTCTGTTTTAATCCACGGTGACTGCGTCTGCGCCGTGCAATTTACTGTCACACCCGATATGAGTGGTATTTTCTGTAGTACTATTCTCATCAGTTTAATCCCTCTAACGTCCCCAATCTGGGTGCCATTTATTGAATAGATTTTTAGAACGGGGAGATGGTTAAAAAAAAACTGGCTCCCTCCACTCTGTTTTAAACCACGGTGACTGCGTCTGCGCCGTGCAATTTACTGTCACACCCGATATGAGTGGTATTTTCTGTAGTACTATTCTCATCAGTTTAATCCCTCTAACGTCCCCGACTCCCCAATCTGGGGGCCATTTATTAAACAGATTTTTCGGACGGGGAGATGGTTAAAAAAACGCTGGCTCCCTCCACTCTGTTTTAATCCACGGTGACTGCGTCTGCGCCGTGCAATTTACTGTCACACCCGATATGAGTGGTATTTTCTGTAGTACTATTCTCATCAGTGGGCACACTACAGTCAGTAGAAGCGGGCCTGACACACACTGGCAGCAGGCAAGCAACTGAAATTACACTAAAGTGTAAAAATTAAATGCCTTATTTATCGGCAAGCTACTGTGCCACCCGGTATGAGTGGTTGGCACTGGCAGTGGGCACACTACAGTCAGTGGAAGAGGGCCTGACACACTGACTGGCAGCAGGCAAGCAACTGAATTTAGACTACTGTCTAAAAATTAAATGCCTTATTTATCGGCAAGCTACTGTGCCACCCGGTATCAGTGGTTGGCACTGGCAGTGGGCACACTACAGTCAGTGGAAGCGGGCCTGACACACACTGGCAGCAGGCAAGCAACTGAAATTACACTAAAGTGTAAAAATTAAATGCCTTATTTATCGGCAAGCTACTGTGCCACCCGGTATCAGTGGTTGGCACTGGCAGTGGGCACACTACAGTCAGTAGAAGCGGGCCTGACACACACTGGCAGCAGGCAAGCAACTGAAATTACACTAAAGTGTAAAAATTAAATGCCTTATTTATCGGCAAGCTACTGTGCCACCCGGTATGAGTGGTTGGCACTGGCAGTGGGCACACTACAGTCAGTGGAAGAGGGCCTGACACACTGACTGGCAGCAGGCAAGCAACTGAATTTAGACTACTGTCTAAAAATTAAATGCCTTATTTATCGGCAAGCTACTGTGCCACCCGGTATCAGTGGTTGGCACTGGCAGTGGGCACACTACAGTCAGTGGAAGCGGGCCTGACACACACTGGCAGCAGGCAAGCAACTGAAATTACACTAAAGTGTAAAAATTAAATGCCTTATTTATCGGCAAGCTACTGTGCCACCCGGTATCAGTGGTTGGCACTGGCAGTGGGCACACTACAGTCAGTAGAAGCGGGCCTGACACACACTGGCAGCAGGCAAGCAACTGAAATTACACTAAAGTGTAAAAATTAAATGCCTTATTTATCGGCAAGCTACTGTGCCACCCGGTATGAGTGGTTGGCACTGGCAGTGGGCACACTACAGTCAGTGGAAGAGGGCCTGACACACACTGGCAGCAGGCAAGCAACTGAATTTAGACTACTGTCTAAAAATTAAATGCCTTATTTATCGGCAAGCTACTGTGCCACCCGGTATCAGTGGTTGGCACTGGCAGTGGGCACACTACAGTCAGTTGAAGTCGGCCTGACACACACTAGCAGCAGGCAAGCAGCTGAAATTACACTAAAGTGTAAAAATTAAATGCCTTTTTTATGCAAAGTCCTGTGCCAGCCGGTATGAGTGGTGGGCACTGGCAGTGGGCACACTACAGTCAGTGGAAGTCAGCCTGACACACACTGGCAGGCAACTAACCTTAGATTAAAGTGTAAAAATTAAGTGCCTATTTTTTAAGCAAAGTCCTGTGCCACTCGGTATGACAGGGGTGGGCACTGGCAGTGGGCACACTACAGTCAGTTGAAGTCGGCCTGACACACACTCGCAGCAGGCAAGCAGCTGAAATTACATTAAAGTGTAAAAATTAAATGCCTTTTTTAAGCAAAGTCCTGTGCCAGCCGGTATGAGTGGTGGGCACTGGCAGTGGGCACACTACAGTCAGTGGAAGTCAGCCTGACACACACTGGCAGGCAACTAACCTTAGATTAAAGTGTAAAAATTAAGTGCCTATTTTTTAAGCAAAGTCCTGTGCCACTCGGGATGACAGGGGTGGGCACTGGCAGTGGGCACACTACAGTCAGTTGAAGTCGGCCTGACACACACTGGCAGGCAACTAACCTTAGATTAAAGTGTAAAAATTAAGTGCCTATTTTTTAAGCAAAGTCCTGTGCCACTCGGGATGACAGGGGTGGGCACTGGCAGTGGGCACACTACAGTCAGTTGAAGTCGGCCTGACACACACTGGCAGGCAACTAACCTTAGATTAAAGTGTAAAAATGAAGTGCCTTTTTTTTAAGCAAAGTCCTGTGCCACACGGGATGACAGGGGTGGGCACTGGCAGTGGGCACACTACAGTCAGTTGAAGTCGGCCTGACACACACTAGCAGCAGGCAAGCAGCTGAAATTACACTAAAGTGTAAAAATTAAATGCCTTTTTTATGCAAAGTCCTGTGCCAGCCGGTATGAGTGGTGGGCACTGGCAGTGGGCACACTACAGTCAGTGGAAGTCAGCCTGACACACACTGGCAGGCAACTAACCTTAGATTAAAGTGTAAAAATTAAGTGCCTTTTTTTAAGCAAAGTCCTGTGCCACACGGAATGACAGGGGTGAGCACTGGCAGTGGGCACACTACAGTCTGTGGGCCTGCAGCTCCTCACACACAGGCAGGCCAGGCAACTGCAATATGTATATAAAGGAAAAAAAAAAAGCAGACTAATGTTGCAGCCCTAAAAAGGGCTTTTTGGGGTGCTGTCAGGACGCTGTCCTTACAGCAGAGATCAGATGAGTCTTTCAGGACTGGAGTGGACACTGAATTCACTAGCCTAGCTATCGATTTCCCAATTAAATCAGCAGCAGTTACAGTCTCCCTCCTCTCACTAAGACTGCAGCTTCAGAATGAATCTAAAATGGATGCTGTGCAGGAGGTGGGAGGGTCTGGGAGGGAGGGTATGCTGCTGATTGGCTGGAATGTGTCTGCTGACTGTGAGGTACAGGGTCAAAGTTTGCTCAATGATGATGTATAGGGGGCGGACCGAACATCGCATGTGTTCGCCCGGCAGAGGCGAACGCGAACAAGCTATGTTCGCCGGGAACTGTTCGCCGTCGGATAGTTCGGGCCATCTCTATTGATTTCCATTGTGCTTGGGTTTTCTGTAGAGCACCCGAGCATCCCTAAGTGTTCTACACGAGCACCTGAGCACTTGTACTTTATATACAAGTAAATATACAGGAAAGAATGTTTGCTAACATTTTTTCCTCTAAAATCGAATTTTATCTTAGGTTTTGTGCGTATTATCCCCGAAAAAAAAAGCAAAACAAGGGTTTTTTGTAAATATGCTAATAAAGTCTAAAGTGGGCCTAAAACACTTGCTGCACCCTACCTTCTCAGCTCTAACCCCCTTCCCCAGTAGTCAGAGCCATACTTTTTCCTAGGCTTGTCAATCTAGTTGAAGGGGACTGGCTAGCAAAGGAGAACAAAGAAGCCGGGATGCACAAAGTGGCTCAAGCCCGCCTTTGGTGCACTTTAGACCTCACTAGCATATTTGCGCTAATTACCCTGTTGACAGATTCCCTTTAAAACCACTAGATTTTTACTGCCTGCTGCCACCACTAGAGGGAGTTTATTTATACATGTTCCTTTGAACTGTATAATATGCAGAGTGCTCCCCCTAGTGATGGCAGACAGAATATCGATTTAATATTAATTCTTATCAGTGGCTCAGAGGGGGGTTTCCATGAACGGGTACCTACCTGCCTTCGACTATGCCCCTGTATGTACCCTTCAATATATACTTCTTTGAAACAATTGAACCCATCGAGACAGAAACTTTTATCTGCGAGCTGACAATTTAGAAGACACGTATTCTTCAGTCTTATTACCAGTGCTCGCCTTAGAGAACATACTGTACCTTGAAAACCAGATTTCAAAACACTCCAAAGGACAAAACAGGGAATAAATTGCAATCTCTAATGGCTGAAAGATACAGGCCTGGTAATTTCTAAGAACCTATGGAAGATGAAAGAAACTGTTCAGTGATAAAGTGCTCCGATAAAAATGAATTTGCTTTTGCACAATATAAAAATAGCTCAGTGAACAGTAAAAATGTAAAATCAGGGTCCGCACTCCTTGTTTGTATTCTGGAGACATGTGGGGATAGGTGTGAAATTGTTCTGAAAGATACTTTTAATTTTCCTTGCTATATAGAGGCAAAATAATAGGGTTTTTTGAAATGTACTTAAAAAATTTAATAAAGTCAAATAGCTAAAGTAACTGAATTTTTTTTGTCTCAAGTAAAATGTTTTTTGTTTTTTTTGGGGAGTAGAATATATGACCTATGCTCTAGATGCTCTAGGTCATCAATGTCAGATTAGTGGGGGTCCGACTTCCGATCAGCTGCGTGAAGAGCTTTTGAGTGCTGCACCTTCTTTCTAGGCGAGTGACGTCACATTCATTGGTCACATGGCCTATGTGCAGCTCAGTCCCTTTCAAGTGAAGGGGCCTGGGATGCAATACCAAGCATATCCACTATAAAATTGATGGCGCTGTGCTGGGTATGCTATAAGGAGGCAGCAGCACTCGCCACGGCCTTTTCAAACCATCCCCCAAACCGTGCAGGACCCCCACGATCAGATATTGATGACATATCCTGAAGATATGGTAATGGCAGGAAGTATTGATGGTTTTAAAAAAGGCTTAGATAAATTCTTACAACTGGAGATGAGCGAAGTTATGAAAACTTAAATTCAGCTGCTTCACCGAATTTCAAAGTAGAGGCTCAATGATGGTTATCGCCACCCCCTGCCCCCCGTCGTTGAACCTTTGAACCTCTCAGAAGCCGTGTTCATCATTCATCGCGGCATCTAAGATAAAAAATTAGGGCTTACAAGGGTTAATCCGTTAAAAAACAATACTCACCTTAGCAATTTAAAAGCGAAGTTGACCGGACAAGGCAGTGAAAACATCATCATGTCTGATCCTGTCAATCAAAGTGGAGAGGGCACAGCAGTTTCAGAGAGAGCAGAGCCTCTAGGTGATCTGAGGATGATGGGTGTCTGATGGAGGCTGGGGGGGTCTGAACTGAGGCCAGTCGAGGCTGTGGTGGGTCTGACGGGGGTCTGTTCTGAGGTTGAAGGAGGCTGGGGGTTTCTGATTTGAGGCTAATGAAACATTGGGGTCTGATGATGGTCTGATCTGAGGTCTAACTTGGGTGTCTGATGAGGATTGGGGGTCTGACCTAAGTGCGTCTTATAGTCTGGTGCGTCTTATTCTCTGAAAAATACGGTAATTGAGCCTAGAGTTGTAAAGTGAGCCAAAAGTTAGCACAATTTGGTGCATTTGATCTTAAAAAACCCACTGCACCTAGCTTGCCACATGTGGCTTAGCAGAAAAGGGGTGTTGCTTACTATAAAAATGAGACAAACCTAAGACATTTTATGCCAGACTTTTGGCTCAGAATTCTGGGGCATTGTAAGCCAACCACAAGTGGTATAAACTTAGACAAAAGTGTCTAGCCATACACCAAATGTATCATCCTGTTAGCTCTATTTCTTCATCATCTGTCCATCGTTGGCAACCAACACCCCTTCAAGAAATTCCATGTTTCAGTTGCACTGGCTGGGTTTGAGGTGGCCCCACCACATGTTGCTGCTCTCCAAAGAGGATGGTAAGGCGTAGTGCACCGCAATAGGAAATAAGTCCAGAATGTCAGGGTTTGCAGTAAACCAGTATGCTTCTTTACTGGAGAAATTCGGGTGCAAAATAATACAGGCGAGGCATAGGGCTGGCTTCTCCGGTCTCCTCCCGGTTCCATGATGAGGAATGGCCTGAGCTAGCTGTACTACTGTCTCAGAAAGCTAGCTCCCTGGCCAAAGGCTGGTGGCCCAGGGTCTGTGGCTCAGTCATCCGGCTGGCTACCTGCTCAAAGGGCTGGTGACCCGTTTTCTTTTTCTCAATATAAGTCAACTGAAATGACCAAGCAGTTTTCAGTTGTACACAACAGTCTGACAGATCTAAACCAGATGGTCAAAGTTCACTGTGTCTGGCTTTTCCCTCAAATACTCTGCTCTGCATAGACCCTTATGACAGCAGAGGAATAGTACTAGCTTCTCAGTGTACATAATGGAAATTCCCAAAGTCTCTCAGTAGTAGCTGGCTGTGCATTAACTCTATCCACAAATTAGTCCGTGCAAATACAGTACAATAACAATGCAAATGAACAGGATATATTATATGAAATTCAATTCAACAGTATTAAACAGAATATGTGCAAACAACAGCATAAATCACAGTGCAAGTTAACCCTTCAAAGTGCACTAAGGTAGTGAGTTGATGGCTTTGCATAGGAGCAATAGGGGCAAATGTCCACAAACGTCCAACTCTGATCACAACTGAATTTAAGAAGTTTTCATAGAGTTCTGATTAGAGATCTCTGAAAAGCAGCCAACTGATGAGATTTATAGAGGTGTAAAAAGTCTTTAAGGGTATGACCACACATAGCGTATTTTCCACCACAAAATTCGGTGCGGAATTGCCCTGGATCTCACCCTCTCCATTGGAATGGTTTAAAATCCATGGTTGATATAAGCAGCATAACTTGACATGCTGCTGATCTAAAATCTACACCACAGTTCAGTTTTCATATTTTTTTCTTTTGCAGTGTGTGGGCAAGATTTCTCAAGATGCAGAGAGCCTGTATAGTGGTATAGAACAGTGTGCCTTGCAGTAACACGCATAGGGAGTCTGCTGTGGTAGGTGACAGGCGTCACTCTTAGAATCACTGCACACTTCACTTATTTGGGCAGTTATGGGGCCAAAACTGACCAAATAACTGAAGTGTGAACTCAGCCTTACAGGTCAATGTTAGCGTCAGGTATATAGAACCGTGCAGAGGCCCAAGATACTACTATAGCGTGAAAGAGCACACTCCTTTTACACCATCATCAGTTGATTCCACATAGATTTCTTCAGAACCTGATCTATTAAATGCTTATACAAGTAGAGCCCCCCTGACAGAGTGGAGAGGGTGTCATCATTAAGTTTGTGTTGAGGTCGGTGATTATTTTGCCCTTCCTCTGATCCGTCAGAACAATAACCCCCAAAAAATAGATCCTGTCTGTTGAGCATCCTCCTTCACTCGGTCAGCATTTGGTCAGTAATCCATCAGTATTGCTAAGGCCCAAAAATACAGGAGTGGATCCAAACCAGAGATGACACGTGAATGGAATATTTGCATGTGTTCTGTGTTTTGTACCCACTCCTGCTTTTGGCTACCAAATCATAAGCCAATTCTGATGCAAAAGGGACCATGTTATATAGGCCTTACACCTGCTATATAGACAATATCCGTTGTGTGTCTCATTTTTCCTTCCTTCTGACAGATCAGAAGAAGGGTCAAATAATTGATGATGTCAACCAGGCCAAAAAGGCAAAATAGTGGCCCAGTCATGGAGTGGGGAGAGTGGGAACAGCATGAGAAGTCCACAGAGTGGCCCAGTGAGAGAGTTGTGAGGTAGCAGTAGCATGAGGAGATCATAAAGTGGCCCAGTGACAGATTCGTTAGGTAGAAGCAGCATGAGGAGACCACAGAGTGGCCCAGTGACAGAGTGCTGAGGTAGCAGCAGCATGAGGAGACCACAGAGTGTTGATGTTACAGCAGCATGAGGAGACTACAGAGTGAGTGGTGAGGTGGCAGCAGCATGAGGAGACCACAGAGTAGCCCAGTGACAGAGTGTTGAGGTAGTAGCTGCATGAGGAGACCACAGAGTGGTGAGGTGGCAGCAGCATGAGTAGACCACAGAGTGGCCCAGTGACAGAGTGTTGAGTTGGCATTAGCATGAGGAGACCACAGAGTGGTGAGGTGGCAGCAGCAACAGGAGACCACAGAGTAGTCCAGTGAGTGAGTGTGGAGGTGGGGGGGCAATACCAGTACCAGATGAAGATGGTGGATGGCAGTAGGAGCACCTGGCAGCAGGTAGTCAGAAGAAACAGGTTTCTTTTGACAAAGTATAGGTGTGGCACCATGAATGATCTAGTCTGATAGATCAGGCACTAGTGTTTGAAAATCCTGGCTGATCCGCGCCTGATTCATCTTCACATCTTCCGCGCTGATGCCACACTGCTGGCCGGGCAGGAAAGCTTGTCCAGGACAAACTCGGCAAGCTGTGGCCACAAATCGAGTTTAGCTGCCCAGTAGTCTAGAGGATCTTCAATGTGGGATGGCAGGGTGCACTCCAAGTATGCCACAACCTGCTGTTTCAGGTTTGGCTCTATGTTTAGCTGCTGCTGCTGGTGAGGTAGTTTCTTCAGTAGGCGGGTGAAGAAAACTGCTCATCAGCGACTCTAAACTCAAGTTGTTGCTGATGGAGTTGGTACTACTCCTCCCCCCCCCCCCCTCCAGAAGCCATGGCATTGGAACTTGAGCTCAGAGGGCCCGGTCAGACCTGGAGAGGATGGGCGATGGCGCACATAGGTAGCGGCCAACTGACTACATAGAATGTCTCGATAGTAGTTCAGTTTGTCCTCCCTCTCAGTGGGTGTAAAAAAGACCTCCTCTGCCGAATGGTGACAATTGCTGTCACTACGCAAGCAACTGAACATGTATCGGGCCATTGGTGCAAGTGACTCGGAGGGACTCCCTGCCTTCATCTCCACTGCATACTTCCATCGGCTGCTCCTGCTCCCCCTCTCATTTCTCTAAGCAGGGCCGGCTCCAGGTTCATGTGGGCCCTTGGGAGATAAATCCCAGTGGGCCCCCATGAGGCATTTTTTTACATTTACATGTCCCCCTGTGGCTCCCACACGATATAATGACCCCCAGTGGCCCCTATACAGTATAATGACCACTAGTGGCCCTTCACACAGTATAATGAACCCCCAATTCCCCCCCCCACTGTATAATGACCCCCAGTGGCCCTGCATTCAGAATAATAGCCCCCATTCAGAATAATGACCCCCCCAGTAGCCCCCACACTGGGGGAATACTGTATGGAGGGGTCTCTGGGGGTCATTATACTGAATGTAGGGAGGGTCATTGGGGATCATTATACTAAATGGGGGACACTGGGGGTCATTATACTATGTAAAGGGCCTTCACAGTATAATGACCCCACAGTGGTCCTCTATTCAGAATAATGACCCCCAGTCGCCCCCACACTGGGGGTTATACTGTATGGAGGGGGCACTCGGGGTCATTATATTGAATGGGGGCTCTGGTGGTCATTATACTAAATGGAGGGTCAATGGGGATCATTATACTAAATGGGGGGCAGTGGGAGTCATTATACTGTGTAAGGGGCCCTCACAGTGTAATGAATGACCCCCCAGTGGCCCCCTCACATACCTATCATTGCTGGAGCGCAGGGGAGCCGGCGGTCCTGTCATTCACTAACCGTAGCTCCCTGCGCTCCTTCTCTCCTCCGGCCCGCTGCAGCAGTGGGCCAGGCCTCAGGGAGAGAAGGAGCTGTGCAGTGATGTAGCTAGAACTGACTGGGCCCCACAGCAAATTTTAGTACGTGCCCCCCCCCCCCCCCGCAATGTGTGTTCACATCACGTTTTTCCTATCGGTTTGATGTATACAAATGTGCAGCACTCCATGTTTTTGTATCCTGCAGAGCCCAGTAAAAAATGCATACGTTAACGTATATGTTTTTTTCTACCATGGAACTGAATGGTGAACGGACGCCACTGTACGGCATCAGTCTGAGGCATCTGTTAACGCAGACATTTTTGGTATTCATTAAATGGATGGCACAAATAGGATGTGAACCCAGCCCTAGTGTCAGAATAAGCACCAGTACACAGTGGAGCAGTGGAGAGGGGGGAGGCCGCCATGTACTGACAGAGCGCTACCTGGTCCTGGTGGTCAGGGAAGAGGACTGTGTTTTCCAAGGATCATTTTCTGCTGGGAAATACATGGCACAGTATCATACACTAGAATCTATATAATATAAAGATATTAACCCTACCCCCGAATAATAATACAATTAGGGGGTCATTTATTATATAGAAATACGTCTATGTTAGGCGTATATCTGACACAGATTGTGGCGCAAAGGTCCTTAGCACCGCAATCTGTATCTTTTCTCGCTCATGCCAGGTCTAAAAAAAGTGGCGTGGTCAGGGAAGGGGATACAGTTATGGCCATGCAGTTATTGGATACCACAGCCATATAGTGATAACACCGCCATACAATGGTAAAACCACCATACAGTGACCGGATAAAAGGGTATAAGAGGGCACAATGCAGGGTATAAAGGGGCACAGTACAGGGTGGGGGGAACAGTCACATGACCCTGTGACGTTAGAAGGTCTTTATGGTGAATGCGGTTCAGATGCCACCATAATGAGAGGCAGAGGAGTGAGACAGGGGCCCTGGATGGACAGGAGGGGTGGACACAGCAAGTAGGTGGAAGGGGCTTTGAGGGGGATTCATACAAGTAGAGGCAGGAGGTCTGTGCAGGGCAGCAATATGAGATAGGAGGGTGGGACAGGAGCCCTGGATACATGAGGGAGGAAAGGAGACAGCAGGGGCTCCATGAGGATGAGATAGGACAGGATATGGGGGGGGGGGGGGGCAGGTGTCATGGAGACAAACTGCTTAATGAAACAGTAAAACCACTAAATAGAATGAAGCAGCAGATCAAAGATTCCCCCTTCCTTCTGTCCCACAGAGAAGAGACAGTCACAGTGCAGACTAACTCACAGACTCTGCAGCAGCTGGACCCATGTGACTCAGAGGGCCCACCAAATGGGTACTGCGTAAGTGAAATGACAGCAGTGAGAGCTTCCATCTGTATTGATGGAAGTGCTCATAGCAGCTCAGTGGGCCCCCCCAGGAGCATTGGGCCCCGGCACTTGCCCGGGGATGCCGGGTTATGACGCCGGCCCTGTCTCTAAGCATTGCTTGTGCTCGAATGTCCTCCTCCTCCACCTCTAGTTCGGCCCCCACAGGGCTCATGTGGCCATGAGATGTAGGCGCCACGTCATCTGTCCCCTGGCCAGCCAGATTTACCAGCATCTGTTCCAGGACATGAATCAGTGGAATGACATTATTCATCCCGTAGTACTGGCAACTGACAAATAAAGTGACCTCCTCAAAGGGCCCGAGCAAACGGCAGGTGTCACGCATGAGCTTCCACTGGCTAACACAAGGGAGTACCTCTGTCCGCCTGTATCATCAAGAAATTGTTTATGGCCTTTCTCTGTTCATATAATCGGTCCAACATATAGAGGGTGGAATTCCAATGGGTGTAAACGTTGCATATCAGCCTATGTTGGGGGGATGCCGTTCTGCCGCTGCAGCTCAAGGAGGGTGTGCTTTGCTGTGTACGAGTGGCTGAAGTGCATACAAAGCTTCCTGGCCATTTTCAGGATGTCTTGCAGATGGAGTGAAGACTTCAGGAACCGATTGACAACCAGATTGAACATGTGCGCCATGCAGGGAGCATGGCTCAGCCCTCCTTGATGCAGCACCAACACCACGTTCTTCCCATTGTCGGTCACCATGGTTATGATTTTGAGTTGTCGAGGAGAAAGCTAGGATTCAATTTCTTGATGAAGGACACGAAGCAGTTCCTCCCCTGTGTGACTCCATTTGCTCAGGCAAACTAGGTGTAGAACAGCGTGACACTGCCGTGCCCTGCACATGTGCTGGAGGAGCACTGTGAATTGTCCCTGCAGTGGAGGCTGAGGACATGGTGGAGGATGAGGAGGCAGAGGCTGACATAAAGGTAATATATTGCCCTTGACCGTAGTAAAAGTTCCACACGTCTGCGCTGCTGTGCACTTTGGCAGACACCAACAGGCTCAAGGACTGGCCCACCTTCTGTTCTACATATGTGTGCAGGGCTGGTACTGCTTTTTTCGTAAAGAAATGACAGCTTGGGACTCTCCACCTCGGCTCGGCACAAGCCATCAGTTCTCTGAAAGGTGCAGAGCCCACCACTTGGAAAGGGAGGGACTGCAGCACCAGCTACTTGGACAGGAGCACGTTCAGCTTCTGCGCCATTGGATGAGTGCATGCATACTGTTGTCTCTTGGCAATCAATTTGGTGATCGACTGCTGAAGGAATGATGGACAAGGAGTAGTAGGACGAGCAGGGGTGTACCTAGCCTTTCTGCTGCCTGGGACGAAAACTGAAACGCCTGGCTCAGTCAGCGCTATAATGATGACACCGGCCTCTGATAGACTACAGGAAACTAGGACTAAAGCCTATTATAGAAAATGGTGGGCCAGGGAGACATCGTTCCTGTGTCCTGTCGCGGCATTCAACTGTATTGCTGTCCTGAGTACAGAGATGCATTGAATATGTAGAGATTAGCATTTCCATAATGAAAGCGCTCATTACCCATGGCCCTTCTGCTGCCCCCCTCTTGGTGCTGCCTGAGGCGATCGCCTCACCTGGCCTCATTGGTGGTGCACCCCTGAGGACGAGGAGCAGGAGCATCAGGACCAGCAGATGATGGGAAGGACAGAAAGCACCCTTCGGCTGAGGTGATGGAGCCTTGACTGCATGAAATTGGGTGCGTGCCACTGGGTGATGCATCGGTTTCTGCGGCAGGCTGAACCACCACATCGGAGCCACGGTTCTCCCAGGCCACTTTATGATGACTCTGCATGTGTTGACGCAGTGCTGTGGTACCAACATTGGCACCCTGGCCCCGCTTTACCTTCTGACCACAAATTCGGCAAATGGCCATGTTCACCTCCTCTAGCGGCTTAACAAAAAATTGAGTATGGCATTTTCCCCCCAACACTCCGCACCGACTGCCTGCTACCGCTGCCTCCATAAACTCCTGCACCGCTACTTTCCGGGCAGGTAGGCTCCTGCGAAGCGGGTGGTCTACACTGGGCACGTTTGGCTCCCAAACTCCCACTGCTGCCACCCTGCTGACTCATGCCACGCTACCACCTTGCTGGCTTAACCGATGCCTCACACACAAGCTGCCTCCCACTCAACTCTCATCATAACTACTTGCCTGCCTACTGGAGGAAGCGGCTGATGTCTCCTCCAGATCTTTTATGGACAGTAGCTGCTGACTGTCCTCTAGTAGCTCCTCTTCGCTGAACAGTGGAACCGAGCTGAGCCTACGGCATATAATACTTCTCGCGCTGGGGGAACAGAAAATGACAGAGACAGGTTCAGGACAGGTGGGGGCACAGGGCCGGCTCCCGGGCCATGCCAACTAAGCGTCGTGTTAGAGGAACCCACCGACTCTTGGCTGGGGGTGTCTGATGTCTCTTGCGACGAAGTCGAAGACCGAGTCAACCATTCAAGCACCGCTGGGTTTCTGGTCAAGACACGACCTCTAGATGACCCTGGGAATTCAGGCCTCTCGCTGCAACTCCTGCTGCCACCATCCCCCCTTCTTCTGCTGCTACTTCTGCCTGTGACAGAAACATTTTTGCCACTGCCCGTTCCGGTTGAAGGGCCTGCCACCTGTCTGTCTGACATACTCTATAATAAAAGTATAAAAAAAATTAATAATACACCCCAAAAAAAGAAGGTACAATGTAACTTCACCACAGAACGTGTAACGGTCGCGTACACACACACACAGGGGGGAGGGAAGTGACCACTGCGCTCCACCCTTACCCCTGGCCCTGCCTACTTGCCTCGCGAGTCCTAATGACAGGGGACAACTGGACGGCAATCCCTAACTTGGAGTAAGTGCAAGGATGACAGACAGACAAACAACAGGACGTGAACGGACCGAGTCAATACCAGGAGAGCTGCAAAGTACAAATGGAGCAAGCAGAGAATTGTCAGGAGAAGCCGGGGTCATAAATACCAGGAGAGCAGAGAAGTACAAGAGGAGTCCTAAGAGAGTAGTCAGGTGGGAGCCGAGGTCACAATACCAGGACGGAAGCGCAGTACAAGAGGAGCAGGCAAGAGGATGGTCAGGAACAGGATCAGGTAAGTATTCAGCAGTCCAACAAATAGCCAGGAACCTAGAAATGAACAGGCAACCTGTAGCCAGCAGGCTGCCTGTATTTATAGTGGGGAGTGAGGGTCATGTGACGTGGCCAGCGTCACATGACCGACAGACCAACCAGTCAAGCACCGAGTGATCAGCTCGGCGCTCAAGGCAGACTAGGAGCAGGGAGCCACCCAGCTAGTAAAGCCGCCCTGGGAATGAGGTCAAACACAGAACCTCATTCCAAAAGCTAAGCAACAGTTCTGCGGGCAATGGGGGACCGAGTGCACCTTCGGAACCCCGTGACAGAACGGCAATAAGGACGTATTCTTTTTCCTATTAATAAACCCCCCAAAAAAGTCTAACAATCAAAATTCACTGCAGAACGGCTAAAAGGACATGTATTTTTCCTATCTATACACCCCGTAAAAGGCTGTAGTACAATGTAACTTCACTGCTGAATGGCAATTATGACATATATTTTTTCCTTTTTTGTCCCTATCAATAAACCCCCCAAACAAATTTAAAACAATGTAAAATCAACGCAGAACGGCTAATAGGAGGTACTTATATTTCCTATTAATACACCCCGTAAATGGTTGAAGTACAATGTAACTTCACCGCAGAACGGCAATTATGACATATATTTTTTCCTTTTTTTCCCCCTATTAATACACCCCTCAAAAAAAATCAACGCAGAACGGCTAATATGACGGACATATCTATCCTAATAATAAATGGCTGTATAACACAGAACTTGCACCACAATAACAAGCAAGGTTTGCTGGAATTACTGATGTATCATATAGTACAGACAACCTAAAAGCAGCAGTATAACACCAATTTGGATCCCCAATTAGTGCAGCAAGGTGTAATAGAATCGCTCCTTTTCCCAAGCTGTACAGTCTCCTATTGCACCCTGTTCTCCATTTATAGTGTAGATGATTCCTCCCTATCCTTTTCCTACACCTTGAATAATCTTTCCCTGAACTTGTAAATAGTTTTTTCAGCACAATGAAGTCTTTCCTAGCACTGTCCCTAGCACCTGCTGACGTCTCTCCCTGCACTAAGCACACTGGAAAATTGCAGAATCCAAGATGGCTGAGACTATTTATAGGGCTGTGACATTACTGTGGGTGATCTCTCGTTCCCAGAGTTCTTTGCTCCATATCCTAACACGTGCAGCAGCCATTTTAGGAAAAAATGTGATTCGTTACCACGAAGCGTGAGGAAATTCGGCTACGGTGAGTATCAGATTTTTCGATTCGCTCATCTCTAGTATTAAATAGTGTTGATTGAGCACCAAAGTGCTCGGGTGCTGGGGGGCTCAGGCCAAACACATCGGGATGTTCGGGAGCACCTGAGTATAATGGAAGTCAATGGGAGATCCCGAGCATTAAAACAGGTACCCCCTGCTCTGAAGAGTGGAGGGTGCCTGGTTCATAGGAAGATGTCAGAAATTGATGGAAACACCACCGAAATGGTTCTGGAACAGCATGGGGAGGATGTCTGGATGCATCTTGTACTTGCAGGTCGCTGCTGGGAATGATGTTGTCTGAATAGTACGCCACTTTTACAGACTGACAATAATACGCACAAAACCGAAGGGAAAAAAATCTATTTTAGAGGAAAAATTTATAGAAAACATTCTTTCCTGTCTCCCCTCCTTGGTTGGCCAAGGAACTACTCACTCTGCTGCCAGCATTGTCAGATGGAAATTTTTGGAGCAATTTTTCAACAAGGATCTTCTGGTATTGCACCATCTTGCTCGTCCTCTCCACCAGAGTATTGAGAGCTGAGAAGTTCTCTTTGTAGCAGGAGTCGAGAAGGGTGAACAGCCAGTAATCCGTGTTGTCTAAAATGCGTATAACGCGCGGGTCGTGGGAAAGGCAGCCTAACATGAAGTCAGCCATGTGTGCCAGAGTATCAACAGGCAAGACTTCACTGTCCTCATCAGGAGGATGACTCTCAATCTCCTCATCCTCTTCCTACTCTTCTGCCCACCCACGCAGAACAGATGGAATTAAACTTCCATGGGTACTACCCTCTGTAGCAGAGGCAACCGTCTCCTGCTCCTCCTCCTCTTCATTGTCCAATTTGCGCTGAGAAGACGAACTGAGGGTGGTCTGGCTATCACCCTGTGTAATGTCTTCCCCTGTTTCCACCTCTTCCACATGCAAAGCGTCAGCCTTAATTGTGAGCAGCGAGCGTTTGAGTAGACACAGAAGTGGGATGGTTACGTTGATAATAGCTGCATCGCCGCTCAACATCTGTGTTGATTCCTCAAAGTTTCTTAAAACCTCACAGAGGTCAGACATCCATGCCCACTCCACGCTTGTGAATAGTGGAAGCTGACTGGAAAGGCGACAACCATGTTGCAGGTGGTATTCCACTACTGCCCTCTGCTGTTCACAAAGCCTGGCCAACATGTGGAACGTCGAGTTCCAGCATGTGCTCATGTCGCAGAAAAGCCGGTGAGCTGGCAATTTCAAGCGCTGCTGCAGCTTTGACAGACCGGCGGAAGCTGTCCGTGACCCACAAGGTTAAACCACATGGTTGAACACGTGGGTAGGCATGGGATGTGTCTGAGCTTGCCGAGCTCCAAAGCCGCTACCAAGTTACGTCCATTATCATACACAACCATGCCTGGTTCTAGGTGGAGTGGCGAGAGCCACAGCTCAGTATGGTCTCTTATCCCCTGCCACAGCTCTGCGGCGGTGTGCTGTTTGTCCCCTAGGCATATGAGCTTCTGCACGGCCTGTTGCCGCTTCCCCACTGCAGTGCTACATTGCTTCCAGCTACCAACTAATGACTGACTGGTGCTGCACGTGGATAATTTGGAGGTGATAGTGGAGAAGGAGGAGGCGGAGGAGGAGAAGTGGGGGTTGGAGCCAATAATGTAAGTGGTGGCGGAAACCCTGATCTACGTACGGCCCGCAATCTTTGGCGTCGGTAGCACCAGTGCCACCCCAAGGTACGACTCACTCCCGGCCTCCACAACGTTCACCCAGTGTTCCGTTAGGGAAATGTAGCGTCCCTGGCCGAATGCACTTGTCCATGCGTCCGTGGTTAAGTGGACCTTCCCAGTAACTGCGTTGGTCAGGGCACGTGTGATGTTATGAGACATATGTTGGTGTAAGGCGGGCACGGCACACCATGAAAAATAGTGGCGTCTGGGGACTGCGTAATGAGGGACGACCGCCGAAATCATGCTGCGGAAGGCCTCAGTGTCCACAAGCCTAAGTGGCAACATTTCCAGGGCCAGTAATTTGGAAAGTTGCACATTTATTGCTATGGCCTGTGGGCGGGTGGCTGGGTATTTGCGCTTGCGTTCAAATGCCTGGGGTAAGGACATTTGTACGCTGCTCTGGGACACGGAAGTGGAAGTGGTCGCTGATGGTGCTTGCAAAGGTCCAGGTTCAGGGCGGGAGGCATCCAGGCCTGTGCCTTTGACAGGGGATTGGCCAACACGTAACTCAGGGGAAGAGGAGGCAGTGGTGTGACCCGCAAACACAGATTGTGGACCAAGGCGTTCGTCCCACTTATTACAGTGCTTGGATGCCATGTGGATCATGCTGGTGGTGGTGAGGTTGCTAGTGTTCACTCCTTGGCAAATTTTCGCATGGCACAGGTTGCAAACTACTATTCTTTTGTCGTCCACACTTTCCTCAAAAAAGCGCCATACTGCGGAACATCTACCCCTTGGCAAGGGAGATTTCCGCAAGGGGTTGCTCCGTGGAACAGTTGCGGGCCTGTGTGATGTTGCCCGCCTTCTCCCTTTTGCCACCCCATTGCCTCTTTCAGCCTGTTGCGGTGCTGCAGATCCCTCCCCCTCTGTACTGCTGTCCTCGCTCGGCTTTCCACCTTCCCAGGTTGGATCAGTGACCTCATCGTCCACCACCTCCACTTCCACTTCCTCACTCTGATCATCCTCCTGATTTGTTGACCTAACCACAACCTCAGTGATTGACAACTGTGTCTCATCCTCTTCATCAACCTCTTGAGACAGTAATTGCGGTTGACTCATTGGCAACTGTGTGTCATCATCATTCACCTCATTAAACACTAATTGCCATTCCCCACCGTCATGTTCTTGTGAATGTGTTTGTTCAAGAGGTTGGGAATCAGGGCACAAGATCTCATGTCCCTCTTCAAGCGTGCTTGTCGAGAGGGCGAAATCAAGTAATGGCGATGAAAAGAGGTCCTCGGAATATCCAAGTGTGGGATCACTTGTTTGGCCAAATTGTAAATGGTGGGAGGAAGAAGGATCAGGGTGAGGATTGTGTTGTTAACCAGACTCCTGGCTGCTGAGACTGGACTTGGTGGAAGACAGGGTGGTGCTTAACCGTCTGGAAGCATTATCTGCTGCAATCCAAACGACCACCTGGTCGCACTGGTCTGACTTCAAGAGTGGTGTCCTGCACTGCCCTGCAAACTGGGACATGAAACTAGGTATCTTGAATGATTATTTTTCTTGTGCTGTGGCAGCAGGCACTGTTTCTCCGCACCCAGGGCCACGGCCTCTTCATGAACCATCAGCATCATTTCTTCATTTTAAATGTAATATATGCTTGAAAGTATGTCACGTACAGTAGCGTAGGATTTGGAAGTGTATGTGCAAAAAAATTTACAAAGGTATTTGTGATGATGAAACGTTATACAGGACAGGTACCACAGGTAATGTCACAGTTCGCAGTGTCTACGGAAAAAGTGTACTGGATGTCACTGATATTTTAGGGATGCGCACACTTTAAACAGGAGATGTGGCGCTGATAATTTAACTGTCCACAGCGGACACCTAGTGTTGATAGAGCACCAAAGTACTCGTGTGCTCTGGCTGAACACATCGGTATGCTCGTGTGCTCTACTGAGGACCCAAGCACAATGGAAGTCAATGGGAGAACCCCAGGTACCCCCTGCTCGGAAGAGAAGAGGGTGTCTGGTTCACAAAAATAGTTAGAAATCGATGGAAACACCATCAAAATGGTTTAGAAACAGCATTAAGAGGATAGCTGGATGCGTCTTGGACTCCTATTATCTACAACATACAATATACAACCACACAAAGGCTATATGCCAAAAGCCAGGTATGTGCAAGTCATCAGTCTATCCATGAGACAGATAACAGGCTTAATCAGCATACCTTACAATGGCAGCCCTGTGCACTATGAGACATTCCAAACCATCTCTCATCTGACTGAGAGCCAGTAAGCCTCAAAGTTACTATAGATCTGTTGGATGGCTTGAGTGGACCTGCGCACCTAGATCAATATCATTAGGGTGCCAAAAAGTTTTCTGATTGTCCTAACATAATATTCAATAACCTTTCTATACAGTTTTGTCATGTAAAAACGAATTTGCATAAACATGGGCATATGGGAAAGACATGCAAATGAGCAGAATCTGCCTTGTTTTTCAGCTGAAAAACCATTTGCATGGAAAATCTACATGAGTCATGAACAGCGCCATCTATTGGTTTCATAGTCTTATGACAAGACTATTAGTGTAGCCTTTTGCATGGAAAATTTGCACACTTTAAACAGGAGATGTGGTGCGGATAATTTAACTGTCCGCAGGGGACAACGTTTATGGAAAAGTGCACTGGATGTCACTGATATTTTAGGGATGCACACACTTTAAACAGGAGATGTGGCGCGAATAATTTAACTGTTCGCAGCGGACACCGTCTACGGAAAAAGTGCACTGGATGTCACTGATATTTTAGAGATGCGCACACTTTAAACAGGAGATGTGGCGCAGATAATTTTACTGTCCGCAGGGGACATCGTCAATGGAAAAAGTGTACTGGATGTCACTGATATTTTAGAGATGCGCACACTTTAAACAGGAAATGTGGTGCGGATAATTTAACTGTCCACAGGGGACATAGTCTACGGAAAAAGGGAACTGGATGTCACAGATATTTTAGGGGCGCGCACACTTTAACCGCCTCCGGACCGCCTAACGCAGGATTGCGTTCCGGAGGCGGTCGATTTGTTCCTCTTCGACGCATCGGCGCGTCATCTCGCGAGACTTCCTGTGAACGCGCGCACACAGGAGCGCGCGTTCACAGGATCGGGAGGTAAACGAGTGGATCTACAGCCTGCCAGCGGTGATCATTCGCTGGCAGGCTGTAGATGCGATTTTTTTAACCCCAAAAAGGTATATTAGACGCTGTTTTGTTAACAGCGTCTAATATACCTGCTACCTGGTCCTCTGGTGGTCCCTTTTGCTTGGATCGACCACCAGAGGACACAGGCAGCTCTGTAAGTAGCACCAAACCTCACTACACTACACCCCCCCGTCACTTATTAACCCCTTATTAACCCCTGATCACCCCATATTAGACTCCCTGATCACCCCCCTGTAAGGCTCCATTCAGACGTCCGTATGTGTTTTGCGGATCCGCAAAACGCATACGGATGTCTGAATGGAGCCTTACAGGGGGGTGATCACCAAATATAGACTCCCTGATCACCCCCTGTCATTGATCACCCCCCTGTAAGGCTCCATTCAGACGTCCGTTGTGTTTTGCGGATCCACGGATCTGCGGATCCGCAAAACACGGACACCGCGGATCCGCAAAACACGGACACCGGCAATGTGCTTTCCGCATTTTGCGGATCCGTACATTGCCAGAACTTTATAGAAAATGCCTTTTCTTGTCCGCAAATGTTCTATAGGCTCTAAAAAAAACGCAGGGTTCGCCCGATCAGACCTGATCTTGTGCGCACACTTGCGTTCAGTCCGCCCCACCGCAGTGACAGAATTTATTTTTTCTGATTACTGTAAAAACACCGTAAAATCGCTGCGGCGCTCGAAAGATCACTTTTGAGGGGCATGGCGAGTTCATAGAAGATTATTTTTTTTGGCACAAGTTAGCGGAAATTGATTTTTTTTAATTTATTTTTTTCTCACAAAGTCTCATATTCCACTAACTTGTGACAAAAAATAAAATCTCACATGTACTCACCATACCCCTCACGGAATCCAAATGCGTAAACATTTTTAGACATTTATATTCCAGACTCTGGCATTCCCCTAAAATGCCAGGGCAGTATAAATACCCCACATGTGACCCCTTTTTGGAAAGAAGTTAGCAGAAATGGAAACTTTATTATTAATTTTTTCCCTCAGAAAGTGTCATTTTCCGCTAACTTGTGAAAAAAAATTAAATCATACATAAACTCACCATGCCCCTCCGCGAAGACAACTTTTCCCATTTTTTTATACAAAGTTGGCATTTGACCAAGATATTTATCTCACCCAGCATGGGTATATGTAAAATGACACCCCAAAACACATTGCCCAACTTCTCCTGAGTACGGCAATACCACATGTGACACTTTTTTGCAGCCTAGGTGGGCAAAGGGGCCCACATTCCAAAGAGCCCTTTTCGGATTTCACCGCCCATTTTTTACAGATTTTGATTTCAAACTACTTACCACACATTAGGGCCCCTAGAATGCCAGGGCAGTATAACTACCCCACAAGTGACCCCATTTTGGAAAGAAGACACCCCAAGGTATTTCGTGAGGGGCATGGTGAGTTCATGTAAAATTTTATTTTTTGTCACAAGTTAGTGGAATATGAGACTTTGTAAGAGAAAAAAAAAAATATATATATATCATTTTCCGCTAACTTGTGCAAAAAAAATATATATTCTAGGAACTCGCCATGCCCCTCACGGAATACTTTGGGGAGTCTTCTTTCCAAAATGGGGTCACTTGTTTGTGGGGTATTTATACTGCCCTGGCATTTTAGGGGACCTAAAGCGTGAGAAGTAGTTTGGAATCCAAATGCGTAAAAAATGCCCCGTGAAATCGTAAAGATTCTCATTGGAATTTGGGCCCCTTTGCGCACCTAGGCTGCAAAAAAGTGTCACACATGTAGTATCGCCGTACTCAGGAGAGGTGGGGCAATGTGTTTTGGGGTGTATACTGTGTGTGAGAAATATCTCTGTAAATGACAACTTTTAAAAATTATTTATACCAAGTTGTCAATTTACAGAGATATTTCTCTCACCCAGCATGGGTATATGTAAAAAAACACCCCAAAACACATTGCCCTACTTTTCCTGAGTACGGCGATACCACATGTGTGACACTTTTTTGCAGCCTAGGTGCGTAAAGGGTCCGAAAATCCAACGAGTACCTTTAGGCTTTACAGGGTTGCTCACAATTTAGCCCCGCCCAAAATGCCAGAACTGTAAACACACCCCACAAATGACCCCATTTTGGAAAGTAGACACCCCAAGGTATTCGCTGAGGGGCATATTAAGTCCATTAAAGATTGAACTTTTTGTCACAAGTTAGCGGAAAGGGAGACTTTGATAGAAAAAAAATATATAATAATTTCCGCTAACTTGTGCCAAAAAAAAAAAATTCTATGAACTCGCTATGCCCCTCATGGAATACCTTGGGGTGTCTTCTTTCCAAAATGGGGTCACTTGTGGGGTATTTATACTGCCCTGGCATTTTAGGGGCCCTAAAGCGTGAGAAGAAGTCTGGAATCCAAATGCCTAAAAATGCCCTCCTAAAAGGTACTCATTGGAATTTGGGCCCCGTTGCGCACCTAGGCTGCAAAAAAGTGTCAGACATGTGGTATCGCCATACTCAGGAGAAGTAGGGCAATGTGTTTTGGGGTGTCTTTTTACATATACCCATGCTGGGTGAGAGAAATATCTCTGTAAAATGACAACTTTTTACAGAGATATTTATCTCACCAAGCATGGGTATATGTAAAAAGACACCCCAAAACACATTTACCTACTTCTCCTGAGTACGGCAATACCACATGTGTGACACTTTTTTGCAGCCTAGGTGCGCAAAGGGGCCCAAATTCCAAAGAGTATCTTTGCGATTTCACAGGGCATTTTTTACGCATTTGGATTCCAGACTTCTTCTCACGCTTTAGGGCCCCTAAAATGCCAGGGCAGTATAAATACCCCACAAGTGACCCCATTTTTGAAAGAAGACACCCCAAGGTATTCCGTGAGGGGTATGGTGAGTTCATGTAAAATTTTATTTTTTGTCACAAGTTAGTGGAATAAGAGACTTTGTAAGAAAAAATAAAAAAAATAATCAATTTTCCGTAACTTGTGCCAAAAAACAAAATATTCTAGGAACTCGCTATGCCCCTCACGGAATACCTTAGGGTGTCTTCTTTCCAAAAAGGGGTCACTTGTGGGGTATTTATACTGCCCTGGCATTTTAGGGGCCCTAAAGCGTGAGAAGAAGTCTGGAATCCAAATGCCTAAAAATGCCCTCCTAAAAGGTACTCATTGGAATTTGGGCCCCGTTGCGCACCTAGGCTGCAAAAAAGTGTCACACATGTGGTATCGCCATACTCAGGAGAAGTAGGGAAATGTGTTTTGGGGTGTCTTTTTACATATACCCATGCTGGGTGAGAGAAATATCTCTTTAAAATGACAACTTTTTACAGAGATATTTATCTCACCCAGCATGGATATATGTAAAAAGACACCCCAAAACACATTTACCTACTTCTCCTGAGTACGGCGATACCACATGTGTGACACTTTTTTGCAGCCTAGGTGCGCAAAGGGGCCCAAATTCCAAAGAGTATCTTTGCGATTTCACAGGGCATTTTTTACGCATTTGGATTCCAGACTTCTTCTCACGCTTTAGGGCCCCTAAAATGCCAGGGCAGTATAAATACCCCACAAGTGACCCCATTTTTGAAAGAAGACACCCCAAGGTATTCCGTGAGGGGTATGGTGAGTTCATGTAAAATTTTATTTTTTGTCACAAGTTAGTGGAATAAGAGACTTTGTAAGAAAAAATTTAAAAAATAATCAATTTTCCGTAACTTGTGCCAAAAAACAAAATATTCTAGGAACTTGCCATGCCCCTCACGGAATACCTTAGGGTGTCTTCTTTCCAAAAAGGGGTCACTTGTGGGGTATTTATACTGCCCTGGCATTTTAGGGGCCCTAAAGCGTGAGAAGAAGTCTGGAATCCAAATGCGTAGAAAATGCCCTGTGAAATCGTAAAGATACTCTTTGGAATTTGGGCCCCTTTGAGCACCTAGGCTGCAAAAAAGTGTCACACATGTGGTATCGCCGTACTCAGGAGAAGTAGGGCAAAAAATGGGAAAAGTTGTCTTTTACAGAGATATTTATCTCACCAAACATGGGTATATGTAAAAAGACACCCCAAAACACATTGCCCTACTTCTCCTGAGTACGGCGATACCACATGTGTGACACTTTTTTGCAGCCTAGGTGCGCAAAGGGGCCCAAATTCCAAAGAGTATCTTTACGATTTCACAGGGCATTTTTTACGCATTTGGATTCCAAACTACTTCTCACGCTTTAGGTCCCCTAAAATGCCAGGGCAGTATAAATACCCCACAAGTGACCCCATTTTGGAAAGAAGACACCCCAAGGTATTCTGTGAGGGGTATGGTGAGTTCATGTAAAATTTTATTTTTTGTCACAAGTTAGTGGAATATGAGACTTCGTAAGAAAAAAATTAAAATAAAAAAAATTATAAATTTTCCGCTAACTTGTGACAAAAAATAAAAACTTCTGTGAACTCACTATGCCCATCAGCGAATACCTTAGGGTGTCTACTTTCCGAAATGGGGTCATTTGTGGGGTGTTTCTACTGTCTGGTCATTGTAGAACCTCAGGAAACATGACAGGTGCTCAGAAAGTCAGAGCTGCTTCAAAATGCGGAAATTCACATTTTTGTACCATAGTTTGTAAATGCTATAACTTTTGCGCAAACCAATAAATATACACTTATTGCATTTTTTTTTATCAAAGACATGTAGAACAATAAATTTTGAGAAAAATTTATATAGAAATGTAGTTTTGTTTGAAAAATTTTACAACAGAAAGTAAAAAATTTAATTTTTTTGCAAAAATTTCGTTCAATTTCGATTAATAACAAAAAAAGTTAAAATGTCAGCAGCAATGAAATACCACAAAATGAAAGCTCTATTAGTGAGAAGAAAAGGAGGTAAAATTCATTTGGTTGGTAAGTTGTATGACCGCGCAATAAACCGTGAAAATAGTGTAGTGCAGAATTGTAAAAAGTGGTCTGGTCATTAAGGGGTTTAAGCTAGGGGGGCTGAGGTGGTTAAACAGGATATGTGGCGCGGATAACTTTACTGTCCACAGGGGACATCGTCTACGGAAAAAGTGTACTGGATGTCACTGAAATTTTAGGGACGCGCACACTTTAAACAGGATATGTGGCGCGGATAATTTTACTGTCCGCAGCGGACACCGTCTACAGAAAAACTGGACTGGATGTCACTGATATTTTAGGGATGCACACAATTTACACAGGAGATGTGGTGCAAATAATTTAACTGTCCGCAGCGGCCTATTACACGGTATTTTGCGCAGGATGCACTAAAAATATATATTGCTGCTGTCACACATAGTAGTCCTTAAAAGGACTTTTGGGTCTCTGAAAAGTTTTTTGTATAGAAATCTTCCTATTACACTCCTTACACTGTCTGTCCCTTCCTATGCACAGCTCTCCCTAACACTGAGCAGTTTATCGCAGGTTGTGCTGCAAACATATATTGCTGCTGTCACACACAATATCCTTACAAAGACGTTTGGGTCTCTGAAACGTTTTTGTACAGAAATAATATTAAATTACACTCCCTACACTCTGTCCCTTCCTATGCTCAGCTCTCCCTGACTTAGGATGAGCCGAACACACGTCATCGGGAGCTATATAGCCAACATGGCTACTGACATTACAGCGAGGGCAGTACTTTCCTGCACGTTTATCGGCTGCATAGCAGCCACGAAACGTGCGGGCAGGAGACTCGAGCATTGCGCTCGAACATATGCGGTACTCCATGTGCCGAGCATAGCGATGCTCGAGCTGAACTGGTATTCGGCCGAGCATGCTCGCTCAACACTAGTATTAACCTAAGTTCGTATTTCATCATTATTTGTATTTGCAGATGAGTTAAAGATACAGATGAAAATCATAAACACTTTTGAAGCCTAGAGCAGGGATGCTCAACCTGTGGCCCTCCAGCTGTTGTGAAACTACAACTCCCACCATGCCACCATGCACTGTAGGCTGATAGCTGTAGACTGTCCGGGCATGCTGGGAGTTGTAGTTTTGCAACAGCTGGAGGGCCTCAGGTTGAGCATCCCTGGCCTAGAGTGAAATAGATGGATATTAGTAGCTGTTCAAACTTAGCTGGTGCTGCAGCAAGGTCCTATGTATCCTTCAGAGTCCCTGGTGATTCCTGCGGCAGGTTCAATGTAGAACTTGAGAAAAAAGTTCGAGTTCGGGACCCGAACTTGACCCGAACTTGACCCCGAACCCAAACCCCACTGAAGTCAATGGGGACCCGAACTTTTGAGCACTAAAATGGCTGTAAAAATGTCATGGAAAGGGCTAGAGAGCTGCAAATGGCATCAAAATGGTTAAGAGCATGGCAAGTGCTCTGCAAACAAATGTGGATAGGGAAATGACTTTAAATAACATAAAATAAAATATGTAAAAATAAAAAATAATAATCTTGATCTAGGAGGACGAGGTCCATATGGAGTAGGAGGTTGTGGAGGCGGTGGATGTGGCAGTGTAGGTGGAAGCGGCGGTGGAGGAGGAGGAGGTAGCCTACACTGCTTTTTGGTTGAAAATGTATTTTTATTTTTTTTAAATAGGGTACACCCCAAAACACTGGGAAATATAACCCTCCAGTCGTGCTAAACACACGTTCAGACAATACACTGGCTGCAGGGCAGGCCAGCACCTCCAAGGGGTAAAGGGCAAGCTCAGGCCATGTGCCCAATTTTGAGACCCAGAAGTTGCAGGGGCAGACCCCTGTCAGTCAGTTTGTGTAGGCGTGTGCAAACTTACTGCCTCACCATGTAGCACGTCCCCGTGATGTTTACGATCCAATTTGATATCTGCTCTATCAACTTTCGATGTTCTTTTCTGCGCCTACCATGGTGATCACGGGTGGCGGGGAATTAGGGTTCCACACCGGAGAGGGAGCGTGAGAAAGAGAGGCCACATCCAAGGGAGGATTCATTTTTTCAAATTTAAAATTATAGAGTTGAATTATGGGAGAAATTATTAAAGCATAAAAGTGTGACAACTTTTTAAAGTTTAGGCATTGAATGAAAGGATGTGTTGCGCATCAATTAATGAAGAATGTCTTAAATTTTATTCCCTTTCAACTATGCAGAGCAGGGGTTTCTATCCGGCAAAATTTTAAAATGTCACCTGACAATGTAATTGACGATCTTTTTAAATTTATGTTCCTGTCACCAAGTAGAAGTGCACCAGTGACATCCACCATCCATTTGGATATCTTCTCTATCAATTTTCGATGTTCTTTTCTGAGCCTACCATGTTGATCATAATTATAGCTTGCTGCTTTTTCCAAGTGCTGATTTTTATAAGTGCATTGGAGATATTCAGGAGATACTCAGGAGGTAATCTGGAGGTGGATACAAACTAAACAAGTAAGATTTGTTTGTTTATAATCTTTCCCCTCTTGGCAGACCTGGTTCTGTGCAGGAATTGTTGTGCTTTTATTTCAGGTTACACTCGTCGGAGGTTTGGATGCTGTCTGATCTGTAGACAGCTCTCCATAATGCAGCAGGAAATCGTATTTTTGAAATCTGAGATTTGTAAATTAACCGTTAAACAAACTCAGGCTGAGAATGTTGCAATGCCACTGCCACAGAGGCCCTCTAGAAATGGAAGATGGGTTACTGCAGGTTCTGGTAGACTGAGAGTTGTTGATAGAAGACATGTCCCACAGTTTGTGGCTCTCCATAATTCATTTGCCGCACTTTCAGAGTGCAAGAGCAACATGGAGGATGGCTCAAGCACAGTGGGTGAGAAACAATCATCTCCCATGCCTAAAGTATGCAAGACTGTAGCTAAAGACAAAAAGGAGAAGGTGAGGACTGATAGTAAGCAGCTGTTGGTGGGCGATTCCATCATAAGAGGTGTGAAGTTTGAAGAAAAATGGTGTTGTGAGAAATCTCCCTGGTGCTACCACTAGCAGGGATAGACGACGGATCCTTAATATTGTTAGGCAAGCAAAGCAGGAAAGGGAGGTGGATGTTATTGTCCATCTTGGGACAAATGATCTGGCTTGCAATGAGGTTTCAAAGGTGAAGGAAGCTTTTCACACACTTGGAAATGATATACGGGGGGTTGCATCAACTGTTAAATTCTCTGCAGTTTTGCCTGTACATAACTGTCAGCATGACAGGAAGATGCGCATTAAGGAATTCAATGTATGGCTTGGTGAATGGTGTCTGAACCAAGGGTTTGGCTTTGTGTCTCATGTTAGCTCTCGTTCGAATGGAAAAGAACTGTACAAGAAAGATGGTTTGCATCCATCTTTCTCTCAAGGGAACGAATGTCCTCAGTGAACAGTTCCAAGTATTTTCTAAGGCTACTTTCACACTAGCGTTCGGGGCTCCGCTTGTGAGTTCCGTTTGAAGGCTCTCACAAGCGGCCCCGAACGGATCCGTCCAGCCCTAATGCATTCTGAGTGGATGCGGATCCGCTCAGAATGCATCAGTTTGGCTCCGTTTGTCCTCCGCTCCGCTCAGCAGGCGGACCCCTGAACGCAGCTTGCAGCGTTCGGGTGTCCGCCTGGCCGTGCGGAGGCAAACGGATCCGTCCAGACTTACAATGTAAGTCAATGGGGACGGATCCGTTTGAAGTTGACACAATATGGCTAAATTTTCAAACGGATCCGTCCCCCATTGACTTTCAATGTAAAGTCAAAACGGATCCGTTTGCATTATCATGAACAAAAAAAACAAAACATTTTTTTTTTTTTTTTGTTCATGGTAATGCAAACGGATCCGTTCTGAACAGAGCTAAGCATTTGCATTATAGGTGCGGATCCGTCTGTGCAGATACCAGACGGATCCGCACCTAACGCAGGTGTGAAAGTAGCCTAAGGAGCATTTAAACTAGGAAAGGGGGGCAAAAGAGTGATAATCCAGCAGTCCGACTGCCCCCCGGAACAATGCCAGGAGATGCCAGTAGCACAAAGGTTAAGAAATGACAAGCTCAGATTCTTGTCTACAAATGCTCGCAGTTTAGGGAATAAGATTAATGAACTTGAGGCTATAATGGAATCTGAGAATATAGATTTAGTGGCTGTTACTGAGACGTGGTTCAATGGGAGTAATGACTGGGATATAACAATACCAGGGTTCTCTCTATACAGGAAAGACAGAGAAGGCAAGAAGGGTTGGCCCTGTATGTGAAAGATAGCATGAAATCTAATTTGATACAAGTTAGCGAGACCAATTTACTGTCAGTTTGGGTTACCTTGCAGCTTGATAATCATAAGGTAACTCATGTAGGTGTGATATATAGACCACCTAGCCAAGTCAAAGAATTAGATGATCTACTAGTTGAGGAAATAGCTAAAATGACATTGAAGGGGGAAGTTATCATTATGGGAGACTTTAATCTTCCTGATGTAAACTTAAAAACCAAAATAGCTAGTTCTGCCAGGAGTACAGATATTCTAAATTCCCTACTGGGATTATCTCTACAGCAAGTAGTTGAGGAGCCAACCCGGAAGGAGGCCATTTTAGATTTAGTATTCACAAATGGGAATTTGGTATCTGATATTACTGTAGAGGAAAGCTTGGGATCTAGTGATCACCAGTCAGTGTGGTTTACTATAAGTCTCACCACACAAAAACAAAAGTTTTAGATTTTAGAAAAACTGACTTTTCTAAAATTAGATTAGTGGTATACGAGTCCCTATCAGATTGGAACAGTTTCAATAGGGTCCAGGAGAAATGGGACTACTTAAAAGTGGCTCTATTGAAGGCAACAGAAAATTGCATTAGGCTTGTCAGTAAAAGCAAAAAAAGGAAGAAACCATTGTGGTACTCAGCAGAAGTGGCCAAAATCATTAAAAACAAAAAGATAGCATTTAGTAATTATAAAAAAAAAAAAACGAGGATGACAGGTAGAGATGTCGCGAACATAAAATTTTCAGTTTGCGAACGGTGATCGCAAACTACTGCGAATGTTCGCGAACGGGCGAACCTCCATAGACTTCAATAGACAGGTGAATTTTAAAACCCACAGGGACTCTTTCTGGCCCCAATAGTGATGGAAAAGTTGTTTCAAGGGGACTAACACCAAATTACGTAGTTGACGCAGAGTGTGGTAAGTTGAATTCGCAATGCGATTAATATAACCTATATTAATCGCATTGCGATTACAACTTAGATCTGAGTTCCTAATGGTTGTATTTCTAGAATTGGCAAATATAACGAATATAGCACTATATTCTCAATCTTCGTTATATTCTAGCAATACAACCATTAGGAACCCAGCTCTAAGTTGAATTCGCAATGCGATTAATATAACCTGTGTCACCCATATAGACTCCCTGATCACCCCCCTGTCACCCCCCTGTCATTGATCACCCCCCTGTCATTGATCACCCCCCTGTAAGGCTCCATTCAGACGTCCGTATGTGTTTTGCGGATCCACGGATCCGCAAAACACGGACACCGGCAATGTGCTTTCCGCATTTTGCGGATCCGCACATTGCCAGAACTATATAGAAAATGCCTTTTCTTGTCCGCAATTGCGGACAAGAATAGGACATGTTCTATATTTTTGCGGAACGGAAGTGTGGACCCGGAAGTGCAGATCCGCAATTCCGGATCCGAGCGGGACAAAGTCTGTCCCCATAGAAATGAATGGGTCCGCAATTCCATTCCGCAAAATGCGGAACAGAATTGCGGAAGTGTGAATGGGGCCTAAGGGTCCCTTATCACCGCCAGTTAGTTAGCTACTTGTTAGGTAGTTAGCGCCCACCGCACCGCAGTCACTGATTAGTCGCTGATTAGCGTCATCGCTGTCGCTAATCAGCACTAGTACTATATAGTATCTGTAAGTGATCAAGACTGATCGCAATCAAATCTACAGTCAGGTCCATAAATATTGGGACATCGACACAATTCTAACATTTTTGGCTCTATACACCACCACAATGGATTTGAAATGAAACAAACAAACACGATGTGCTTTAACTGCAGACTGTAAGCTTTAATTTGAGGGTATTTACATCCAAATCAGGTGAACGATGTAGGAATTACAGCAGTTTGCATATGTGCCTCCCACTTGTTAAGGAACCAAAAGTATACAAAGTTGTCATTTACGCACCTAGGCTGCAAAAAAGTGTCACACATGTGGTATCGCTGTACTCAGAAGAAGTAGGGCAATGTGTTTTGGGGTGTATTTTTACATATACCCCTGCTGGGTGAGAGAAATATCTCTGTAAATTGACAACTTTGTATAAAAAAAATTAAAAGTTGTCATTTACAGAGATATTTGTCACACACAGTATGGGTATATGTAAAAATACACCCCAAAACACATTGCCCTACTTCTCCTGAGTATGGTGATACCACATGTGTGACACTTTTTTGCGCAAAGGGGCCCAAATTCCAATGAGTACTTTTAGGATTTCACAGGGCATTTTTACGAATTTGGATTCCAAATTACTTCTCACACTTTAGGGCCCCTAAAATGCCAGGGCAGTATAAATACCCCACAAATGACCCCATTTTAGAAAAAAAGACACCCCAAAGTATTCCGTGAGGGGTATGGTGAGGTCATGTAAAATTTTATTTTTTGTCACAAGTTAGTGGAATATGAGACTTTGTAAGAAAAAAAAAAATCTATTTCCGCTAACAAATCTTCTATGAACTCGCCATGCCCCTCACGGAATACCTTGGGGTGTCTTCTTTCCAAAATGGGGTCACTTGTGGGGTATTTATACTGCCCTGGCATTTTTTAGGGGCCATAAAGCATGAGAAGTAGTTTGGAATCCAAATGCGTAAAAATGCCCCGTGAAATCCTAAAGGTACTCATTGGAATTTGGGCCCCTTTGTGCACCTAGGCTGCAAAAAAGTGTCACACATGTGGTATCGCCATACTCAGAAGAAGTAGGGCAATGTGTTTTGGGGTGTATTTTTACGTATACCTCTACTGTGTGTGAGAAATAGCTCTGTAAATGACAACTTTTAATTTTTTTTTATACAAAGTTGTCAATTTACAGAGATATTTCTCTCACCCAGCAGGGGTATATGTAAAAATACACCCCAAAACACATTGCCCTACTTCTTCTGAGTACGGCGATACCACATGTGTGACACTTTTTTGCAGCCTAGGTGCGTAAAGGGGCCGAAAGTCCAACGAGTACCTTTAGGCTTTACAGGGTTGCTCACAATTTCCCCCCGCCCAAAATTCCAGAACAGTAAACACACCCCACAAATGACCCCATTTCGGAAAGTAGACACCCCAAGGTATTCACTGAGTGGCATAGTGAGTCCGTGGGAGATTTTTATTTTTTTTGCCAGAAGTTAGCAGAAATGGAAACTTTATTATTAATTTTTTCCCTCAGAAAGTGTCATTTTCCGCTAACTTGTGAAAAAAAATTAAATCATACATAAACTCACCATGCCCCTCCGCGAAGACAACTTTTCCCATTTTTTTTTACAAAGTTGGCATTTGACCAAGATATTTATCTCACCCAGCATGGGTATATGTAAAATGACACCCCAAAACACATTGCCCCACTTCTCCTGAGTACGGCAATACCACATGTGTGACACTTTTTTGCAGCCTAGGTGGGCAAAGGGGCCCACATTCCAAAGAGCCCTTTTCGGATTTCACCGCCCATTATTTACAGATTTTGATTTCAAACTACTTACCACACATTAGGGCCCCTAGAATGCCAGGGCAGTATAACTACCCCACAAGTGACCCCATTTTGGAAAGAAGACACCCCAAGGTATTTCGTGATGGGCATAGTGAGTTCATGGAAGTTTTTATTTTTTGTCACAAGTTAGTGGAATATGAGACTTTGTAAGAAAAAAAAAAAAACATCATATTCCGCTAACTTGTGCCAAAAAATAAAAAATTCTAGGAACTCGCCATGCCCCTCACGGAATACCTTGGGGTGTCTTCTTTCCAAAATGGGGTCACTTGTGGGGTAGTTATAATGCCCTGGCATTCTAGGGGCCCTAATGCGTGAGAAGTAGTTTGAAATCAAAATGTGTAAAAAATGACCTGTGAAATCCTAAAGGTGCTCTTTGGAACCTAGGCTGCAAAAAAGTGTCACACATGTAGTATCGCCGTACTCAGGAGAAGTTGGGCAATGTGTTTTGGGGTGTCATTTTACATATACCCATGCTGGGTGAGAGAAATATCTCGGCAAAAGACAACTTTTCCCATTTTTTTATACAAAGTTGGCATTTGACCAAGATATTTATCTCACCCAGCATGGGTATATGTAAAATGACACCCCAAAACACATTGCCCAACTTCTCCTGAGTATGGCGATACCACATGTGTGACACTTTTTTGCAGCTTAGATGCGCAAAGGGGCCCAAATTCCTTTTATGAGGGCATTTTTAGACATTTGGATCCCAGACTTCTTCTCACGCTTTAGGGCCCCTAAAATGCCAGGGCAGTATAAATACCCCACATGTGACCCATTTTGGAAAGAAGACACCCCAAGGTATTCAATGAGGGGCATGGCGAGTTCATAGAATTTTTTTTTTTTTGGCACAAGTTAGCAGAAATTGATTTTTTTTTTTTTTTTTTCTCACAAAGTCTCCCTTTCCGCTAACTTGGGACAAAAATGTCAATCTTTCATGGACTCAATATGCCCCTCACGGAATACCTTGGGGTGTCTTCTTTCCGAAATGGGGTCACATGTGGGGTATTTATACTGCCCTGGCATTTTAGGGGCCCTAAAGCGTGAGAAGAAGTCTGGAATATAAATGTCTAAAAAAATTTACGCATTTGGAATCAGTGAGGGGTATGGTAAGTTCATGTGAGATTTTATTTTTTGACACAAGTTAGTGGAATATGAGACTTTGTAAGAAAAAAATAAAAAATAAAAAATTTCCGCTAACTTGGGCCAATAAAATGTCTGAATGGAGCCTTACAGGGGGGTGATCAATGACAGGGGGGTGATCAATGACAGGGGGGTGATCAGGGAGTCTATATGGGGTGATTACCCCCCTGTCATTGATCACCCCCCTGTAAGGCTCCATTCAGATGTCCGTATGTGTTTTGCGGATCCGATCCATGTATCCGTAAAAAACATAGGGACCTCTGAATGGAGCCAGCCTTACAAGGGGGTGATCAATGACAGGGGGGTGATCAGGGAGTCTATTTGGGGTGATCACCCCCCGGTAAGGCTCCATTCAGACGTCCGTATGTGTTTTGCGGATCCGATCCATGTATCCGTGGATACGTAAAAAACATTTGGCAGTCTGAATGGAGCCTTACAGGGGGTGATCAATGACAGGGGGGTGATCAGGGAGTCTATATGGGGTGATCACCCCCCTGTCATTGATCACCCCCCTGTAAGGCTCCATTCAGACGTCCGTATGTGTTTTGCGGATCCGATCCATGTATCCGTGGATCCGTAAAAAACATACGGACGTCGGAATGGAGCCTTACAAGGGGGTGATCAATGACAGGGGGGTGATCAATGACAGGGGGGTGATCAGGGAGTCTATATGGGGTGATCAGGGGTTAATAAGGGGTTAATAAGTTGAGGTGGTTGAGCTGCCTGTGTTCTCTGGTGGTCGATCCAAGCAAAAGGGACCACCAGAGGACCAGGTAGCAGGTATATTAGACGCTGTTATCAAAACAGCATCTAATATACCTGTTAGGGGTTAAGAAATCGCATCTCCAGCCTGCCAGCGAACGATCGCCGCTGGCAGGCTGGAGATCCACTCGCTTACCTTCTGATCCTGTGAACGCGCGCGCCTGTGTGCGCGCGTTCACAGGAAATCTCGCGTTTCGCGAGATGACGCATATATGTGTGACTGTGCGCAGGGCTGCCGCCTCCGGAACGCGATCCTGCGTTAGGCGGTCCGGAGGCGGTTAAAGAAGCATTTCAGAGATTGTATTCCCTGTCGCCTATGCAGAGCAGGGGTTTATTCACGTCTAAAATTGTATAATGTCAACCCAAGAATGTAACAGAAAAATTACAGAAATTTATTAACCTGTCTACTTAGTAGAGCAGATGTCTATGACAGAATTTTTTTTTTTATTGTCACCCGAAAATGTAAAATAAAAATTATCGAAATTTATTAAGCTGTCAACTAGGTAGAGGAGGGGTATATTGCACCCAAAAATTGGTGAATTTGACCCTAAAATTTAACTGACAAATGTTTTTTTTTTTTTTTTACCGGTCTAATAGGTATAGCAGTGGTACATCACACCAAAAAATTGCTGAATTTCACCAGCAAATCTAACTGCCAATTTTTTTTTTTACCGGTCTACTAGGTATAGCAGTGGTACTTTACACCCAAAAATTTTTGAATTTCAACTTAAAATTAGAGTTGAGCGAACACCTGGATGTTCGGGTTCGAGAAGTTCGGCCGAACTTCCCGGAAATGTTCGGGTTCGGGATCCGAACCTGACCCGAACTTCGTCCCGAACCCCATTGAAGTCAATGGGGACCCGAACTTTTGTAAAACAGCCCAGGAAAGGGCTAGAGTGCTGCAAAAGGCAGCAAAATGTAGTTAAATCCCCTGCATACAAATGTGGATAGGGAAATGAATAAAAATAAAATAAATAAAAATTAACCAATATCAATTGGAAAGAGGTCCCATAGCAGGACTGCTGGTATCCAGGGTAACAGGGGGAGGGGATACCACCTTTAACTCACCCTTGGCCCCTTTACCCAACCTTGACCCATAACAAAAGACACGATAACTGTATCACTTTATTACTGGATGGTGATCGGCCACAGCTTCTTTATTAAAGCGGCAAACCTTAATAAACCATAATATCGGAACGGTATGCCAAAGGCTGGACTCCCAGCGGGCAAGTTAAACCGTAATCATCAGAGCTGTCTGCCAACCGCTGGACTCCCAGCGGGCAGTTACTCCATCTGCAACCACCATATCTCCGCTGTACTCAAATGCCGCCAGCTGTGACTTCTTTTTTTTTTTTTTTCACTTTATTGATAAACTCGACCAAAATTCGCAGCTCTCCAAAGCCGTAATCATCGGAGTAATATCCAAAACCGCTGGACTCCCAGCAGGGTCTCTTAAAAATAGAAAAACAAAACAGAATAACTAAGTATCCATAACTGAACAGAACCGTGCACTTCGACCCGCCTCCCAAGAATAACCGCAAAGGGAGGAAGGGAGGGCCAATCTGCTTCCACTTGCAAGAGGAAGTGACCAGGACAGAGAGGAGGTATATGTGACCTTCAGGATTTCCTGCACCGCCCCCATCCTGTCTAAGGAGGTTCCCCAGTGATTAACCCTCAATGACCCTAATCTGCAACCTACTTAACCATTACTGAGCGGGGCCAGATTCCTAAATGCCCCTAACGGGAAAAGGGGGGAGGGGGAGGACCATCAGTCCCTAAGCACCCTCCCTATACAGTCAGGCGCTTTCCAGACTGCTGGTATCCAGGGTAACAGGGGGAGGGGATACCACCTTTAACTCACCCTTGGCCCCTTTACCCAACCTTGACCCATAACAAAAGACACGACAACTGTATCACTTTATTGCTGGATGGTGATCGGCCACAGCTTCTTTATTAAAGCGGCAAACCTTAATAAACCATAATATCGGAACGGTATGCCAAAGGCTGGACTCCCAGCGGGCAAGTTAAACCGTAATCATCAGAGCTGTCTGCCAACCGCTGGACTCCCAGCGGGCAGTTACTCCATCTGCAACCACCATATCTTCGCTGTACTCAAATGCCGCCACGGAGGAGGCCCGTTCTCCCAACGGGGCTCCGACCACCACCCAGCATAACCGAGTCTGTTTTAGCTCACGTACAGGCCAGAAAAGGAATTGTCCAAATTAACACCCAAAAGGAAGACACCATCAGGTCCCATTAAAAACCAAGGCCAATAAGGCCCGTGATGAGAGCATAGTCCAACCACTTTTCAAATCACTAGTCAGACCACACATGGAGTACTGTGTACAGCTCTGGGCTCAGAGGAGGGCAACTAAAGTAATGACTGGAATGGGGCAACTACAGTACCCTGGAAGATTGGCAAAATAAGGTTTATTCACTGTAGAAAAAAGACGACTAAGGCGAGATCTAATAACTGTGTATAAATATATCAGGGGTCAGTATAGAGATCACTCCCTCATCTATTTATCCCCAGGACTGTGACAAGGGGAACATTCTCTGTGTCTGGAGGTAAGAATGTATTTTCACAACATAGAAGAGGATTATTTACGGTAAGAGCAGTGAGACTATGGGACACTCTGCCTGAGGAGGTGGGTGAGAAAGGGATAATCATATGTCAGGACACATGAGGTCCAGAGCTCTGGAATAGCAAAGGTGCATTACCACAGCGCGGGTCACCAGCATCACCGCGCCTCCGGCGGAACTCTATACCAACCACCTCTGGAAGGAGTTATGACCACCAGAATTCCAGGATCCCCGTCCAAAAGACTTCCACCTCTCGAAAAACCAAAGAGCGCCCACCAGCCTCTGTTCCTCTCTCCGCACTGCACAGAAGGTATACGAAAGCCAGCCATCGAACCGCTAAACGCCCCAAATCTGAAAGAAACAATTAGCCCGAGCCACAACACGCAAAAGAGGATCGCACAACTAGACACAGAATAGTTATATTTCATCCAAAAAGTATTTTCTTTTTTGTTATTATTATTATTATTATTATTTTTTTAAAGACCAAGGTAAATTGTCAAACCATAGTGCACTTGGAAAGAGTAAACGGATGGCTCACTGTGAGTGATCACGCTAGGTGCTCTGGACGAAGAGAGCCACCCCTTGCTCTGGAGAAGGTAAGATACATGCATAAAATTAAAAAGCAACTAACAAAACAATATCCTTAATCGATGAATACTCGATTTTCCTGGAGACCTAGATGTTTCTTCACAATTAAAGTCCCAGTGTAATAAGCCCATATCATATGGGTGAGTCCCAGTGGAGATGATAAAAGCTGTGTCCCAGTAGGAGTAATCAGAATTGTATCCTCAAAGCTCTATATAGAGAACAGGGTTGTGCCTATCCAGACTGGCATAGATAATAAATGCAATCAGATTTATTTTATTTTACCGTACCCGAACAAACCAGTCCGGGTACACACCCCCCCGGGCGCCCCGAGCGCCGGCCCAAATCACCCACAAATTGTCAAACCGCCTGGGGAAAACCTAACCTAAAGGGAAAAACAATTGGAGCCCCACCATGCGTGAAGTCATTACAAAATACCAAACGAACCGACCAGCCGGATCGAAACCAGGCGGGGGGGGGGGGAGTACCCACCCCTATATATTAACTGGATCGACATGTATAGACGGACCCCAATCCCGAGTACTATTACCCCATACAAAAATTCTGGAATAACAACCCCCCCGCGCAGTGCGGCCTTGAATGAAGAGACAAACACCTTGGAGAAAATATCAATCAGCCAGAACAGAAGGCTGAAGGAGACGGGACGTGACTATCCAAACTAAATACTCCCTAACTATACCGGTATCGCCTACCATACAATGGAATGATACATGAAAATAATGCTTGGAGGGTCACCATGCCGACCTGTGAAGTCCTGTCAAGAGGACCTGTCAGTGGGTCTGACCCGCATCAAAACATAGATCCGAACGGGGAATGAAAGGCTGAAGTTTAACAGTGTAACTCCATGAATGGTGTTATATCAAGGCTCCCCCTGAGCGATGTCTA